>NC_054874.1:24062824-24363675 GCF_018320785.1 Cheilinus undulatus | reverse complement strand
CCTCCTACCTCCTCAACTTCAGTTCAGGTATTTTCTTATGAAAGCAGCTCTGGTTTGTCAGGTGGAAGGCTGCTGCTTCCTGTTGTATGATCCAGTTTGCTGCCCAGTGTTTGTCTTGCTTTCTATTGT
The DNA here is from genome assembly GCF_018320785.1 of Cheilinus undulatus. NCBI lineage: Eukaryota > Metazoa > Chordata > Actinopteri > Labriformes > Labridae > Cheilinus > Cheilinus undulatus. The sequence goes on along the minus strand of NC_054874.1, from coordinate 24,363,546 downwards.
TATGCACACTTGTTGTGCAAACAATGTTGCATGCCATGTTACATCCCTGGAAAGAGTGAGTGAGTGTGCTTTAGATTCAGGTCTGATTAAGTATATTCTTATTGTTTATATATACATGTATTATAGTTTCAATGCATCTTTCCATGTCGCTGCTGCTTTTTGTCTTATTTCTGTTAGTTTATTCTGCAGTGTTTATTTTTATTTTTTGGTAAGCTTTATTTCATGATATATCTTGGTTAACTATAATATTTTTAGCATTATTGTTTACTTTCCTCTGTTAGTGTAGTGTTGTGTTGTTTTAGGCAAGGTTGGTTGTTTCTTCCCTTAAGAAAAAAATATCTTTTCCAACTCTGTTTTTCTTCTGTTTCCTCCACTGCAGGCTGAGTAGTGCAATACTGACAGTAGGGCTGTCAGCATGTTGCGGCCCTGTCACCTGTGCTTTACTTCCCCTTATTGTGTTTGAATGGTTGTATTGCAGTTTTAGTTTTTCCCAAAGAGCACATTTTCTTTCTTCTTTTTGGATGCAGTGTGTATCCAAGGTCCAGGCACTAATGTGTGTGGGAAGTAGACTTACACCCCCCCATCCCAGGCACTAGTAAGCATTTAAAGTCCTTAGTCAGCAATATTCAGGTTTGCTCCATTAGTCTTTATTTGGTCAGCACATTTAAACAGTGTTTTAACCTCATGTATATTTTCAAAAGATTGCCCAAATACAGTTGCAAGAAAAAGTATATGAACCCTTTGGGATTTCTTGGATTTTCGTATAAATTGGCCATAAAATGTGTTCTGATCTACATCTAAGTCACAACAATAGACAAACACAGTCTGCTTAAACTAATACCACACAAAAATGATATTTTTTCATGTTTTTATTGAAAAAACCATGTCAAAATTCACAGTGCAGGGTGGAAAAAGTATGTGAACCTTTGGATTTAATAACTGGTTGACCCTCCTTTGGCAGCAATAACCTCAACCAAACGTTTCCCGTAGTTGCAGATCAGACCTGCATTTTGGACCATTCCTTTTTACAAAACTGTTTCAGTTCAGCAATATTCTTGGGATGTCTGGTGTGAATCACTCTCTTGAGGTCATCCCACAGCATCTCAATCAGGTTGAGGTCAGGACTCTGACTGGGCCACTCCAGAAGGTGTATTTTCTTCTGTTGAAGCCGTTCTGTTGTTGATTTACTTCTGTGCTTTGTGTCGTTGTCACTCTGAATGAATTGATTGGACCTTACCTGGGTCACAGCCACAACTCTTTACTTATATAAAATACCCGTCAACTATGTTACAGTGGTCAGCTGAAGGGGAATAATAAACCTTAAAATGACATAATCTGCCAAGTAGAATCCAGAGTCCAACATGGTCATGGGATGAAATAAAAAGATGAATTCTTTCACTGCCTCCAGAGAGGCATGAGTTTTTGGTGCTAAAAGGCCTTACCCTTTTCTTCATATCCTACAAGAAACTGTAGAAAATGTGTGACAAACAACTCTCTTCTCTTGGTAGGGGGGGACATGGATGGTGCACTCACACTGGGCAATCTGTGCTCCCTCCATATAGATATCAATTTATAGATATATTTGTATTATCACAACCAAAGACTTCCTTGGTTTAAAGGGAGCTTGGTTTCTGTGAAATCCAGCATGAAAAGCACACCTTAAATACCTATTTGAATTAAATAAAACATGTTTCAGCTGCCACCATCACACATTGCATATGACCTGATGCTACTAAAAATTTCCATCATTCATTCTTCCTGTATCTTAATTCTCCGTCTTTACTATACACAACATGCTATGATACAGCAAAGCAAAACCAGAAGAAGTTGTGGACAGTTTTTTACCATCTGTTATTCTTCCTTTAGTCATAATCCTGCATATAAAGAAAATTTAGGTATACAACAAAGTACACATTGTAGAAAGTTAGTTTGATTGAAAAAAAAAAAAAAACTCCCCTATTGAAGACAATAACTGAGCGGGGGAGGTGGGAAGTGTAGCTCTTTGGTCGTAGACCTGTACTACAATAGTATCACTTTTCATTCAACCTTTATTCAATCTCGAAGAAATCATTGAGGGTGTTCCCTCATTTTCAATGATGTCGAGAGTACAACCAATAAAATGCATCAAAAAGTGATACAAAGAATATCAACAAAACAATTAAAAACAGTTACATTCAAAAGCAGAATAGTTCACAATCATAGTTTTAAACTGACCAATAGGGACTAGTGCTTGCAGTTTAAATGTTTGTTGTAAAGCATTCCAGGTGAACGCAGCAGAGAAGCTGAAAGCGGTTCTTCCAAATACAGTGTTTGCTCGAGGAGCATCAAGCATCAGGAAGTTACTGGATCTGGTTGAGAACTGATTGTGAGACTGATTTAACAGAGATGTGATATATGATGGCATATTACCAAGTAGGGCTTTGTAAATGAATAAGTACCAATGCCTGTCACGTCTTACAGACAGGGGTGCCCAGCCCACCTTTTCATATAGAGTGCAATGATGAGTGGAGTAGCCTTGACCAGAGATGAATCTGAGGGCTGAGTGATAAATGGAGTCCAGGGGTTTAAGAGTAGAGGCAGAGGCGTTCCTATAAACAACATCACCATAATCTAAAACAGATAAAAAGACAGCTTCAATGATACGTTTCCTACTTAACAATGGGAAGTTAGTTTTATTCCTGTAAAAAAATCCAATTTTTTTGTCTTAACTTGCTGGCCAGGGAGTCGATATGAAATTTGAAGGTGAGTTTTTGATCTAACCAAATACCAAGATATTTATACTCAGATACTCTTTCAATGCTGTGTCCTGTTGAAGTGGTAATGTGAACATTATTGTCGTTGATGTCTGTGGCTTTGGAGAAAAGCATGAATTTGGTCTTACTAGGATTGAGAACCAGTCTTAAATCAAACAGAGCATGTTGTAATTGATTGAAGTTTTGCTGGAGGGTTTGAATGGCTGAACGTGCGGTATTGGCAAAACAATATAAAATTGTATCATCAGCGTAAAGGTGGGTGTTACAATCTATTATAGAGGATGTGATATTGTTGATATATATTGTAAATAATAAAGGACCCAGTATTGAACCTTGCGGTACACCTTTTGAAAGAGGCAAGTACACAGAGCGACAATTATCAACAACAACACATTGATCTCTCTGTGAAAGGTAGTCCTGGAACCATTTACAGGCTAGAGTCAAAACCAATTTCTCTTAACCTTTCAAGGAGCAAGGAATGGTCAACAGTATCAAAAGCTTTAGTTAAGTCTACAAATAAAGCAGCACAGTATTTCCTCTGGTCTAACTGAGAAATTATATCATTTGTGACAGAAGTGACTGCAGTGATGGTACTGTGATTTGTTCTAAAACCTGATTGGTGTGGATTTAATACATGATTACTGGAAAGGAAGGATTTGATTTGCTTGTTGACTAATGATTCTAAGATTTTCGCTAGGCAGGACAGTTTGGAGATGGGCCGATAGTTATTGAGGTCAGTTTTATCCCCACCCTTGTGTAATGGGAGAACATGTGCAGTCTTCCAGACCTTGGGGAAAACCCCAGTGGAAATAGACAGATTAAACAAATGTGCAACTTGCTCTGCAATAATTGGTGCACAGAGTTTTATGAAAAAAGGATCAATTTTATCTTGGCCAGTTGTTTTCCTGCAGTCTATATGTTGAAGTGCGTCTCTGACAGCAGAGGAAGTAAAGGGCTGCAAGCTAAATAGAGAGGTAGGGTTTGTGGAGGGATACTTAAAGATATGTTTCTATATTTTTGAAGTTGGGTTGTATGTAAAAGGCTCTAAGCAATTGAAGTGCCATTAGCCTCCCTGGATATCAGAGAGCCCCTTAATATGATGCATTTGGAGAAGCTAGGTTATTCAGCATAGCAGACAAGTATTGTTTCTCTGCTTAATTTAGCAGCTTTTAGATAAAAATGGGCTAAAAACTATGCTGGCTCAATTCATTGCTATAGCGAAACATTTTCAGGATTTTTTTCTTTTTCACCCAGAAAGCCCCTGTGTTTGGCACTGTTTCTCAATGTGAGCTTTGGCTATTGGCTACATGTTGTTGTTTTTCCTCAGCGTATCTGCCATTAGAAGACTAAAGCAACAGCCACAAACTTTCTTGGATGACCACTTTCCATTCAAATCTTCTGATCAGGGTCAGTTTCACCAATTTATCTTCAAAAGTTGAACAAGGTCTTTTAAAACCCTGGTAAGGCAGGAAACTCTGGTTGGCAAGTGATGCAGGCTGCAAGCATCTGTGAGCCACCATCCTCGATCAAAAATGACCTGAAAAAGGGTTGGAACTAAGTTCCACTCATGATAACAGTAGCTCTTGTGGACATGGACTCAAAGTTTCCGCACATACACCATCATCTAGGTCAGGATCTCTCCTGCTAACCAGTCTCTACTAAAGTTTCTCCCCCCTCTTTCTTTACCACAAATGGTAAATTGTGCTTTATCACATGGCTTTTTTTTCAATGTGGCTTTGTAGGCGGTTCATGTGGAGGCCACATAGCTGCCTTATATTATCAGGGGACACTAAAGTAAAGTAAAGAAAGCTGTTTCCCTTAGCCTCTGTTTCCTGATCTTTAGGTCCAAATACACTGTGCTGATCAGCGGGCCGTGAGAGGGGATTTTCAGCTATGTTGGGAGGCAGTGTGCTGTGTCTGATTCAAACACACAGTGGACATCTGCACCGGTTCATACAAACAAACACACACAGTAGGGAATGACGCTGGTGTGTGCCAAGTGTCCCTCCACGCAGGGAGGAAGTGAAAATAAATTTGACCTGCTGATCTCAGGCACCAACACACCTCTCTATTCCACACTCACAGACATGCACATCTATTGCCTTGATAATCTTGAAAATCTCATGTACGGTTCAGTGGCAGAGTTCAGTTCTCACCACAGGCCACAGCTGAGTTTTACATTTCAGAGAACATCGGCACGCTCTGCTGCATGTGTTTGTAGATAGAGAGATGAAGGTGTGTACATGAAAGACATATATCTAAAGTAACCACAGGGCAGTGTATGCACACCAGACAGATAAAGCACAATAAACAGGGCCAGATGAGGGATTTGGGGTTATCCAGTGTGTATTGGTGTGTTTGTTCTCTGTTTGAGAACAGTCTGATAGCAAGAAGGTACGGAGGCCTTTTAGGTTGATATTCACTTACATTTTTCTACATACATGCGATGTGTCCTCTGCATCTGTTAAGCACATCAGCTTCTTTAAATTTAACATGATGCAGACTTCACATGACCAGTAGGTGCAGTGTAAAGACAGGGGGATTTGATTGAGTCAACACAACAGCAGGGACAACAATGGTTTAAAGCCTTCAAGACAAACGGTAAATCAAGTTAGGCATCATTCCCATCCATGCAGTGTGTTATAGTCACTGCACAGAGACAAACAGGCCTGTTAACCAAGCTGGTGATGGATAAGTTTGGTTTCAGAAGTCAACATAGAAACCTGCAAAACTAAATGGAAGCAAGACAGGTGTTTCAGTTCACAAGTGACCCTGTAAACAGGTGACTTTGACACTATTTGCAAAGGATAAGTATGAAATGTGGAGCAATGAGAATTTGTGAATTACCCCATAACGTGATTGGTGCCCCACAATTTAACAGAATTTGTGAAGACTGTAATGTTCTGACATTTCTGGTGTGGAACATGGAGGCAGTGCCTGACAGCAGCTATGAAAATCATACACTCTGTTCTTTTCAAATTTCTTTAATAAAGGTCATGTAGTGAACATTTTTCAGATGACATTTCCTTTAAGTATTCTATGAATACTGTTAACCAAAGCTTTTAATAGACAACATATGCTGCAGTATAGAGTATTTTCTAAATTGTTCTTTTTTCGATCTGTAGCAAGCTGTCCTTGATCGATAACCAAGTGAACAATTACCCCTCACCCTTGTATCATCTGTGTAATCTGGCAGCTGATCAGCTGGAAGCATGTTTGCAGGCACCTGGTGTGCTTTCCCAGGCCTGTTCTAGCTCACTGCATACTGGGTACCCAGGACCCAGTCGGCTGGTCCAGATGCTGCATGTGTCATAGAGGGGGCAGCTGGAAGGATACCTGAAGAGATGGGGCATGGGCCTGGTGCAGGCCAGAGCACTACAGGACCAAGGTGGCAAGGTGTCGGGCATGGTCCTGTGCCTGACTTGACCTGATGTTATTATAAACTCTTTTTAACTTGGATTGTTGCATTACCAACCAACCAACAAAGCCCTCCCTTTGCAGGTCAGCTGTTGTAGCCTAGTGAATACTGAGGGGCACATTACATAATGCAAATTATTTTCATAAAATGTAAGGTCCATATAAAGAGAAGCTTTGGGAAGATGGGAAATACCAACCTCCTTCTGATGCCTGTCAGCCCAGCTGGTTGCCATTCCTGAGAAAGAATCTCATAGATGCACTCAAGGTTTACAGCTTGAGGTGAAACGACAAAGACATGAACTAAATCTGGGTGACTGTGAGTCAAATCTGTTTTGTCTGTCCTGAGTGGGCTGAGGACTCGAGCAGTGGTGGGTACACTCTACGGAGACTTAAAGATGAGTGGCTATACTCCATATACCCTCTGGACTAGAGCTACTCCAGCTAACTCCTGCTGAGATGCTACCATAACGCGATGCTACCATACAGTTTATGCCAAAGTTGTCACCCTATTAAAAAATGTGGTTTAAATGCAATTGATTTTTGCCTGACACATCTTTGACTGTAAGCGCTCATCCTGTAGTCTCCATGTGAGACTTGGAGAGTTCACAGACTGCTTTAGTCTGACAGCAAACAGAGTGTAGCTGACTCACAGGGCAGGTGCGTCATCTCTCTGTGTGTACCTTCCTGTGAACCCCCTGTTGGGCTTGTGGTCAGTGTTTTTACTGACTCTGACAGAATCAAATCATTGTTGTAATATGAGATGCCAGCAGTGACTCATCCAATTGTCCATCTAGCGCTGTGGTCGCCTGAACCTGTTTGTCTTCATGTGGTGTGTTCATGTTGCTGCCTCAGCTTCAAACTTTCACTGACACTATGAAGGTTCACATAGAGACATGTGAAACAGAGATCCTTTTACACCAAACCAGCACAATGAGAGCCCTATTTACGCAACTGAGGTTTGAATGCATTATCCAGTTGAGGGTGAGTTCGGCTCCTCTTTTTTCTTCTGCTGTTATGTTGCCTAATGGGCAAAAGTGAGTAGCAAAACAGACAGTATTTAAGTGTAAATAAATAGTTGTTACTGTTGAATTCTAAGGTTCCAATTGCAGTTTTCATCAGAATTAAGCTAAATGTATACTTTTTCAATCTGAAAGTCACAGTTTAACTTGATTCTACTGGGTTATATCTATGGGCAAATCAGCACTTGAACATGAACATAAAAGGACCAATCAGATGCTGCTTCATGTGATGTCACAGTGAAGGCAGGAAATGGGACAGAGAAGACAAAGAAGCAAAAATGTCCCAACAACAGGTTTGTGAGAACCTGAAGATGAAAGATTTAGCGAGATGAGTTATTGAAGGATAGTCACAAAAATACCAGCTCAGTTCATTCTTTTTAAAGTTGTTTTGCATCTTCCATTGAGTTTATTTTGTTTTCAGTGGCCACACTAGCCAAAAAAACAACTTTGTAGATGTTTGTCTGGATGGCTGTGATTACTTAAATCAGGAGGAGGATACGAAAGCATAGTTGTTCCATTTTTTATAAATATATGTATTTTTAATATTCTGACAGTTTATATGATACTTTAAATGATCCATTTACCCTACAATGAACAAAAAAACAGCATTTACCAGGCTGTTAACTTTCAGTCAAGGCAGTGACATTAGCTAACAACAGACTGTACTGAGATGAACTGCTCTGTGTTTCTATCATAGACAGAAGGAATTGGACAAAGCATGTGTGATGTCAGTTGTCTGCTTACAATAGGCAGATTCAAACTGCTTTTGAAGCCAGTGCATGGTGGGCTCCATATTGAAATTACTGTCTCAACCAAACTTTGGATCAACCTAACGCCCAGTAAGCTCAACTTCATATCAGCAGGCTAGCTAGCATTCCGGTTGACAGAAACGTAGCTTATGCCTGTTGAGCTATCTGTCAGTCAAATGGGACACGGCAATCAGTGCACAGTGAGCAGGCAAGGAGCAGCTAATCTAGAGAACCGGGAGAGTTCCTGGTGGGCTGCACTGCTTTCAGGGCTGGTAGGGCAGCCGTACAACGGCATTAAACAGGCAACACTAGCTAGGGTGGACATAGGCAGGAGCAATTGTTATTTGAATTACGTTTCCCCTTACAAGATAATCTGTCTTTGTCCCCCCCCCCCCATCTTTCTCTCTCTCTCTGCATGTTCGTGGTCAAGCAAAAAATGTACATCTGACTGGAAATGAAACTGTTACATTTGTTTCACATGTACCATGTCACTGGTTAATCCTGCCGCCCCAAGACAGTCTAAGTGATAATCACGAGATAAAGATGGACAACAAGGAGGGCGGAGCAGTCATGTAGTCATGATACATAGGTGTAGCAGTTTTCATGCGTCTTATCCAGCCCCCTATCTCACCTCTGGGGCCAGAGCAGGGCTCTTGGACGATCAACTTGCACGGTTCCAACATCAGACAAGAATTCCTTCTGGGTGACAAATTTCAGGAAGGTTTGTTAAGGTTTTGAACATGATAAAGCCCCCAAAACAGACAAACCAAACTGGTGATGGGAGATAAATGTTTGGTGTTTAGATATTCTCCAAACTCCAAATGGTGCCAGCTACCACAAAGCAAATTCTACATTTGACATGCATGGATTGACAGTATGTTTGGAGTAAAAGAGCAAAACCTAACTACTTCACTTTTAAACATAGCATCTGTGCTTGGGAAATGTTTTAAAAAGACATTTGGTTTACCTAGTCATAAACCTACAAATTTATCTATAATTGAATGTAAAAATGGTTGTGGTCTGGCCATGAAAAGGTCATGATGTGGTATTTCTTCCATATAGCCCACCTCTGATTTGTCCCTTTCTTCATGAGTTTATCAACATTGCTTATAGTTTAACCCTTGGAATGCAAGTGAAGCAATAAAGAAAAACAGAATCAAAAGTCATCATTTTTCATGCAAAACCTTTATTAATAATTCTTGTTGATTTTACATCTCATCAGCAGAGCCTTTTTTCAGTACTTTATAACAAAAGGGCTTTATCACATAATTACCTGTCCAGAAAATAGTGACTGATGTCAACATTGTGCAAATGTTAAAAATGAGTAACCTGACACGTCAGATGGATGTGTTTCACACATCCATCTGGGAAAGCTTCAATAGGAAACGTTTGAGAAATGGCAGAGGCTTTCTTGGAGTGTGATTGGGTGAACGTTCTGTCTGTCACATCTCTACGGCCAATAAGAGCAACAAAACACATGACGTAGCAGCTATCAAGCTGTGCGTGCGCAGCTACTGAGGAATAACGCGAAACATGGCGACTATAGATATGTAAGTACTCGACTTCTGTCATTTTTGAAAAGAAAACAACTCACTGCTGTTCGTTGTTCCTCTTTTAACAAAGAATGTTGTCAAGTTCTGATAAAACCGGCGCCTTAGCAGCATCTACGTGTAACGCAATTTTTGGGCTAGGCAGAAGCCTACGGCTTCACACTTTAGCAGCATCAGAAGACCTGTTCTTAAAGGAGCCTGAGGTGTGAATGTAGGAGGCAACAGACAGTATTTGAGGGTTTTTGTGATGTATTCAAAAGAAATAGGCAGATAAATATCCAAATAATACACAAAGATAACCAAACTATTGCAGGGGTGTAGCAATGGGTATTTGAGTTCAAGTTCAAAAACTGCAATGTCAATAGCTCTGTTCAAGCAGGAAGAAAAAAAAAATATAATAATAAAAAAGTAAATAAATCCAGAATTTGTTGTGCAGTAATTGTTCCAGGTCCATGTCAAGGAAACGCAATAAATCCATGTCAGTCCAAATGTTCATGAGTTGCAGCAGGAATTAAAATAAACAGTTCTGCCCTACCGCACTTTCCAGCTGGCCATCTAATGGAGCTGAGTTGAGTTGCAATACTGTTGAGGTGATAGTTGAGGTGATAGTCGAGGTGAAACCAGTCCAACACAAAAACCTGACCTAAAAAGCCAAAAGATAAATGAATATCATTTAAAACAAAAGCAACCTAGTTACTATTACTAAAGTAACCAAATATAAATTCAATGTATGCATAAACATACATGCATCAAATAACATCACTGAATATTCAATATTCGATTAATCAATAATCAAAAAGACCAATAATTCAATTTATTCACCATTAATACAAATACATATTAATCAGTAATTAAATGTAGTCATTTCTCTAACAATGACCCAAAGGTTCAAGTAAAGTTATCATTCAAGCAACCATCTGAATAATATTAAAAATAGTAAATAATCAATAAGTGCACATCAAACAATTTCATTCATCAAAATAGTCAAATAGTTATTAAACACACTCAAGCAGAGATGGATAATAACTAAAAGTGTTGTGCAACATCAATAAATGGAAGTAAATCCCACAGCTACAGTACATTCAATCCAATTCATTTCAATGATAACCAAACCCGACTGCAGTTTAGCACGTGACAGAAAAAGTACTAAAACTGCTAAATATATGTCGCAGGGAAAAATTAGCGACTGCATAAATTAATCTATTACCTACAATTCAGCTTCCTCCCTCATTAACAAATTAAATCATTTACCTAGATAGCACAGGTTAAAACTCTCTACTCCATGCGCCACCCGGTCAGAAACATGGATGCAAGTTCTATGGAGATTTGAATGGAGGCGTTAGCGACTGCTCAAACAAATACTTTAACGACAGCATACAAAATTGCTATTGCATTGTTAAGTTGCCTCGGACATGCAGATAGCTGATGGCACACAGTGTCTTCGCACAAGGTGTCATCAGCTATGGGATCTCTCCCAGCTGCAGTGCAGAGGAGAACGCAGTGCTCAAACCCTGAAAAAGAGACTGAATACTGTGTAAGAGTGGTTGTCCAAGCCTGGAGTACTGTAGGCGTTCGGGAGGTCGGTGTGTTCGAGTGGGTCGGTGAACTGGTGGCTCAGACTCTGGACTTGAAAGTTCAACAGATGGCTGAGACTCACTTGAAATGCTGATGGGCTCTTGAAGTTCAGCAGGTGCAGGAGGAGAGGAAGTGATGTTCTCTGGTTCTGGAATGTCAGCAGAAGGGGACTTTGATTCAAGGTCCATGGGAGGTTCAATGTCCAAATCAGTAACAATTTCTTTTTTAGGTTCAGGAATGGCAGGTTCTTCTCCAGACTCAGATTCATCTTCCACCCCAACAGCGCATATTTCCCTTTTCTGTGGTGTTCTGTGATGGCTGGTGGAATCACAGGTAAGTCAGCAGGAACAACTGGAGTTGCGGGAGGTAAGACAGGTAAGTCAGTTAAAGTTGTGAATCTGATAGGGTCTGAGCTGGAGGTATCAGGTAAGTCAGGTAGTGGTTCAAGCAGATCCTGATCTTCACTCTCTTGAAAGAGTGGTGTCTGGAATCACTGGGTTCACTGATCTTAGCTTTAGTTTTTCTGGTGGTTTGGTGGATGGTGAGAGTAAACCACATGGCAACAGCAGGTCTCTATGTAGAGTCCTGACAGGGCAGTCTTCACCTTCAGGTTGGACTGTGTATACCAGAAGAGTGCCGGCTTTCTTCATGATGATACACTTCAGATTTCCACTTATCAGCGAGCTTGTGCTTGCCTCGAAGTTTTAGATTTCTGACTAAGACTCTGTCCCCACCGACAGCTCTCGACATTAACTCAAAAGGGGAGTAACCAGTGACTTTGTTTCTTGTACAGTTGTAAGCGTGTACTAATGGCTTGACGAAATCTTTCCAGTGAGGCTTGTCTTGTTCATGTAGAGTTCCATGCTCAGAAGTGTACGACTGAACCGACAAGATTGCCTCGTGTATGGTAGTTTTGATTTTGTGGATTCCAGCCATTTGGCAGAGTTCTTTCATTATGTGCAACTCAAAATCAGGGCCTTGGTCACTATGAAGTTGCTCTGGGATGCCATAATGGACCAGGAAATTGTCCCATAAGGCTTTGGCAACAGTCTTGGCGGTCTGATTTGAAGTGGGAACTGCTAAGGCATATTTCGTGAAGTGATCTGTTATGACAAGTACGTTCTTGGTATTGCCGCAATCTGGTTCTATTGAAAGGAAGTCCATGTAAACAAGTTTGAGTGGTCTGGAGGTCTTGATATTGACAAGGGGTGCAGCTCTCTCGGGTTGTGCTTTTCTTTTCATGCATCTCTCACGGGTCTTGATCTTGTTGGTGATGTCAACTGACATTCTTGGCCAGTAAAAGCGAGGTCTGACGAGATCCAGTGTTCTCTCTGTGCCCAGATGACCCATTTGGCCATGGAGCTGGATGAGGACTTCAGACCGACACTCCTCTGGAAGGACAAGTTGGTAAGTTGGCTCACCACCGACATTTCTCCTCCTAACGAGGACATTATTTTGGAGCTCCAGACGTGTAAGTTCTCGCAGGAGTAATGGTGGCTCAGGGAGCTGTTCCCTCAGAGAAGGTGGTGGAGTTTCTCCTCTCTCCATTTGGGCAATAACGTGCTGGATAACTGGATCAGCCCTTTGTTTGGCAGCAATCTCAACAGCAGAGAATGATGGCACAACAGGCGAAGAGAACTGCTCATCATTCGCAAAGCTGTCTGGCAGGCTGTCAGTGTTAATGGAGAGTGCTTGAACAAAAGCAGCAACTTAGTCTTTGTTAGGAGAGCTGAACACAAATTGTCAATCACATATGGCCTTGATTGCATGCTGGTCAAAAGAAACACAAGTCGGATCTTCGAGGTGTTGTTCTGTGAATCTGAGTATTCTCTTTTTTTTCTTTCTTTCTGTGACAATGCGTCATCTGACTGTTAGGCATGTGATTGCCGAGAGAGACCATCAGCGTTATTGTTGAGCTTTCCAGCACAATAGATGATCTTGAACGAAAATGTGGAAAGTGCGGAAAGCCATCGGTAGCTTGTGACATCTTGTTTGGTGGATGTTAAAGGATTGCTGTCTGTGACTACAGTGAAACCACTCCCATACAAGTAGTCATTAAACTTCTCCGTTACTGTCCACTTAAGCGCTAGGAACTCTAGCTTGTGGGCGGAGTATCAGCTTTCACTGCATGACAGTCCTCTGCTTGCGTATGCCACCAACTGATTTTTTCCCTCAAATTCTTGGTACAAGACAGTACCCAGGCCAATAGAGCTGGCATCGGTGTGTAGGATGAAAGGTTTGCTGGGGTCCGTGAAAGCAAGCACCGGGGCCATAGTGAGCTTCTGGATGATGTCCTGAAAAGTTTGTTTACAAGCTGGGGTCCAATGACCAGCAAAAGGTTCTTTTGCATTCAGAAAATGTTGAGATTTTCCAGTGTTCTTCAACCTTTTTTGGCTGGGTGGATATCCAGCTGTCAGCTCGTTCAGGTGCTTGACGATGGTTGAGTACCCTTGTACGAAACGCCGGTAATACCCCGCAAAACCAAGGAATGACCGAAGCTCTTTTAGATTTTGTGGAACTGGCCAGGATGTTAATGCAGAAATCTTGTTTGGGTCTGTCTCTACGCCGTTTCTTGAAACTACATGCCCAAGATAGCAAGCAGATGTTTGAAAGAAGACACATTTCTCAACCGATAGCTTCAGGCCAAACTCTTTCAGGCATTGAAGAACTCTCATCAGGCGTTTCTCGTGTTCTTCCAGAGTTGGAGCGAATACTATCAAGTCGTAGATGAACACTAGAGCTTCTTTCAAGTTCATGTCTCCCATGCAATGTTCCATGAGACAATGAAACATGCTCGGGGCATTGGTCACCCCTTGGGGCATGCAATTAAACTCGTAGGTTGACTGGTTCTTATGTTCCCAAATTTGCTGCTTTTGTCGGAGGTGGCGCTTCTTTTCTTCAACCAGACTAGGGTTTGGAGGGCTGAAACAGTTGGGAGCAATGTGGCCATCTTGCCTGCACTTAAAACAGAACCATGGCTTTGGCTTGTTGCCTTTCAGTTTCTGTTTGTTCTGCTGCTGTTCAGGTTTTGGAGAGCTGTGACTTGTCTTTGCAAGCAGAGCGGACATTTGTTGTTGAAGCTTTAGCATTTGCTTTCAGAGATCTTCTATAGCACTTTTGTCTGGAGAATGGCCACATGAACACACACTTGTAGTATGGGTTTGCAAATTTGCTCTTTCTTTGACTGCTGGAATGTGGTTTCTCATTAATGTCTCCTTTGCCCTCTGTCGGCTTTCCTCAGTTCTTAACATAAATAACACCTCTGCAAATGTAGGTGCTATAACTTTGCAATGAAACATGAACATTATAGAGTGGTACAAGAGTACAAGACTGAATTCCTTTGCACAAAATGAACCAGAACTCCCGGCTCCCGCTGACTGCTTCCTTTCACAATATTGTAGTGTTAGAGGGGCGGGGTCATTCTCTACACTAGGCTCATGACATCATGAGCCCACATATTGGCCCCACCCACATGAAACCAAGCCAGGAAAGAGATGAAATGGCCTAAATCCAGAATTCAATCTCATGTAGATCTCAGAGTTTTCACATGTTTGCAGCAACCATATTCCAACATTTCTAGAGTGTTGACACAAAAACTTTGGATTTCACTTTACAGCCTGTGTTTCTTGAAGGCTGGAGCTCCATGGTGAAGCTGAAGGTCTTCCTGGCATTAAGAGACAAGACATTGCAGACAGGACTTCCTGGCCTTGTGTTTTCTCCCAGGGCAGACGTCACAGGCCACATCTTCAGGTCCAGCATCGCAGTGGTTAGCAGCAGCACCTTGGCATTGGTTCTTTGTCACATCATCCACCAAGTCTGCCAACAGGGTGTTTTTCCCCAGGACAGGCCTGGGTGTGAAGGTCTGCCTGCACTAAGGACAACTGTAGATTCCTCTCACGTTCTCTTTGTCCCAGTGGGTTTTGATACAGCCCAGACAGTAGCTGTGTCCACAGGGAACAGTGGCTGGATTCTTGAAGAGATCCAGACAGATGGAACAGGACAATCTCTCCTGGTCCAGCTGAACTCCTCTCTGAGCCATCTCTCCTTGCTGAAGTAGAGGTATTTAAAATAACACGTGCTTTGCATTGCTCCTTTTGTTACCCTGTCTACGATGCCATCATATTCTTTCATGTTTGACCAAAACACACCAGGGTTTGTCAAACAGGTCACATCCTTCCAAAATAAATCCTTTCTCTGATTTGGCCTTCAGGTATGTTAAATGTCTGCTTTAAACTAATATGACACAAGAGACCAGCATCTGCCACTGATATCTGATCATGCCCACATTGTTAGCCACTGGCTGTTGTCGACCAGACTGATTTCATCTCGTACCGATGTTGAACTGATGCATCTGTGAATCTCTAGTTTCAATGTCACGCTGTGTTTGTCTTGTTGATTTTCTTTGAAAGTGCTTCTTTTCTCATTTAAACGGACAAAACACTTAGGGGAGTAACAACAACATTATAAAGACTGGGATTACAGGCATGATTTGTCTTCACGTCTTATTCAATCACAGACCCAGACTCTGGCACACATTTGAGATGTTCTCTCAGACCTCCAAGATAAACGCAGATCTGAACTGCTCAGAGATGTTTGGGTCAAAAAGGGCTAGAAGTGAGTCCGTTCTTTTGTTACTTGAAGACTTTAAATCATGCCAGAATTGCTTGTGCTTTAACTTCATTTAACATGTATAAAATGCTCCTAAAAATAGTCAAAAATGTGTCTCAGAATGAACAGTATATATCCCTCAGTAAGACAAACAATTCCCACCTTGCTTTTCAGATTTCATACAGTCACTCTAATCATTTAAATTGTGTTTTTTTTAATGTTTTGATGCTCTGATACTTGTTGATGCCATATGCTTCAAACCAGTGGTTCTCAACTGCTCTCATGTCAGGACCCACCACCACCTCCCCTGACCAATTATGAAACAAACTGTGAAATATGTGAACAGCTGGTATGTTTTTCATGTTGTACTCTGGTAACAGTTTTATTATCTATCAGTTGAAAAGCACCAGTGAAGACAACTGATAATGAAAATCTGTTCAGAGAGATATGAGTGCATATTTGATGTCAAAAATCTGTTTTGAAAAAAACAAGGATGGGTCACCTTGGTTGAAGACTCTGAGGAGGCCCCTTAGTCCAGGAGGACACCAGGTAGTTGACGAGGGCTTCAGTAAATCTCCCCTACCTCTCCTTTGTGTTACATATGACTGTTTGCACGTTTGCTGTGTTGACCTTGATTAGGATGTTCATGGAAGTGTGTGACCTGTCCTCAGCCCATGATTGGACAATGGCTTGGACCATCAGAGTCTATGGGGCTCATGGTCCTATTCATTGTGGATGGACATGAAGGGCAGGGACTGACGGTGATGGCCCTTGTCATTGTCAGGGTCTGAATGGGTCGTTCTGTGATGAATGCAACGGGACAATAGAGGAAAGGTGCAGTAATTAGGGATACACTGATGCATTTGTTCATCGTTGGTAATGGTGGTATCAGTCGTGTTTGATACATCAGTAAATAATGTGGCATAACAGATGTCAGTAGCAGATTTGGATCTTGCCTCCTTTTTTGACTTTGATGTTATCATTCTCACTCATCAATGTAAGCATTTTTAACATTTCATGGACAAATGAAAGACAGACAATTCAATGTAAAATGTAAGGATCCAAATCATTGGCATGATTTTAGTATTGGCAGGTGTGAGTATTTCTGCCAGTATTTGTAACCAGTGTTTTGGCTGTAAAAATCACCATACATCAGCTGTAATGATTGGCCATACAATTAATAAGTTAGTGGAGCTTAGGCTGGACCAACCAACCTATGTCAGCTGATGTCTTTGTCTTCATTCATTCTCATTGCTTTAACTTTAATTTCATTTTAAGGAGGGAAATAAGCTGATTTGTTCATTCTCACATATTTTAAGTCCTGAAGGTTTAGGTGTGAACTACATTTAATTAAATAGAATTGATATCTGTGTCAGGCCAAAATCAATTTGAAACTAGAGCTGCATATATAATAATAAATAATAACAATAATAACTTTATTTGTATAGCACTTTTAAAAACATGGGTTTACAAAGTGCTTTGACAAGTGCAGAAGCAAGTACAAAAACAAAGCAACAACCCAGACAAAAGACAGAAACAGAACGTGACATCTAGACAGATAATAATTCATCTACATCGATAAAGAGCGACAATATAGAACCAAACCTAGATGACCTGTGATGCCATGCAAACTAAGACATCACAGACGTCAATCAGAGTGCAGTCATGAACTGCACAGCTAAGACATCATGAACATCAGGATGCAGGCAAGACACAGACATCAGTACCATAAAATGATAGGAACCCAGGCAAAGCATAAAATGATAGGAACAAATTTGAATGAAATCAGATGTTTCACATGAGAGTTACATCAACTTCCTGTTTCAAATGTTGAGCTATAAAATTGGCCGCCATTGCCACAGGGGCAACCTTTTTCTGAAACATGTCAGTGTTGGAACAGATACTGAAGACTTCAGGTCAAAATCTGAGTGTGACTGGTTCAACAGAAGAAGTAGAATACAGATTTTACCAGTTTGCATCACTTCCTGTAGGCAGGAGAGGAAGCTTTGATGGGATGCTTGCATGTTCAGAGTGATACTGTTATGTTCTCATGAAGGTATGTTCACTATGAAGACCACAGAAGAATCTCACCCAAAGTTACATCAATATTCAGAGAGTAAGATTCCAAAAAAAGGCATTATCTTTTAAATTCTGGTGAAGCTGGTGGAATTCCTGTTTGGATTTTGGTATTTGTCCAAGAGGGTTTTTTGTTGCTGTGGTCATGATGCATGCCAAAAATGATATGTCTAGGCTGAAAACAGAGCCAGGGCTGATTGTTTATATATATATTTTTTTTTTGGCAGACGTACAAATGAAAATCCTGTTGTCACATAGGAGTGCTGTGAAAAGGAGAAGAATCAGAGAAATTGGTGTAAGCAGAATGAATGTGTGATCATCCCTGTGAAGTTTGTTGATGAAAGATGAAAACACGCAAAGCTTATATGGAGTCATTTGTCTAAGAAGTAAAACAGCAAAAAAGTAGAAAAAATGTTTTTGAAGCTTGGCCCCAAGATCGGGCCCTTGAACTGTAGTGAAATCTCACAAATAACACAAGCTGAGATCTCAAACTTGTTTAGTTTGAGGGAAAAAGATTCTGTAGCCAATTAAATAAGTCCCCTGAGAATTGGCCAAAACGAAAAAATTTGACTGAAAATTGTTTGTATCGTGGTTCCTGCACATTTTAGGCCCTTAAACCCTTTTTTCATGTAGTCATGATACATAGGTGTAGCAGTTTTCATGCCTCTTATCCAGCCGCCTATCTCATGTTCGAGGCCACAGCAGGGCTCCTGAGCAATCAACTTGCACAATTTCACAATTAGACAAGAATTTCCACTGAGCAACGATTTTCTGAAAAGTTTGTTGATGTTTTGAACAATGATAAAGCCCCCAAAACTAATTGGTGTAGGGAGATAAATGTTTGCTTCTTAGAAATTCTCCAGATTCCAAATGGTGCCAACTATGACATTGTGAATCCTAAATTTGACATGCATCGACTACCTGTTCAGAAAAAAAGAGAAAACCTAACTACTTCACTTTCAAACATGGTATCTGTGCTTGGGACATACCTGGAAAACACGCTGGGTTCACCTGGTCATTAACCTTCAATTTTCTCTTTAATTGAATGTAAAAATGGTTGTGATCTGGCCATGAAAAGGTCATGATGTGATATTTTTTTCCATATATCCCACCTCTGATTGGTCTCTTTCCTCATGTGTTTGTCAAAGTTGATTTTAGTTTCACCCTTGGAATGCAAGTGAAGCAATAATGAAAAACAGAATCAAGTCATTATTTTTCATGCAAAGCCTTTATTAAAATAGAGGTTCTTGTTGGTTTTACATTGCATCAGCAAAGTCTTTTTCAATACTTTATAACAAAAGGGCTTTATAACAGAATGACCTGTCCAGAAAACGGTGACTGATATCGACATTGTGTAAATTTTAAAAGTGTGCACATTTCTGTAAATGTCTTTGTCATTCAAAGATGCTACACTGAATTTTTGACTTAAAGATAGAAACCTGTAATTTGACCCACTGTGCCACAAATGCCTTCTGTCTACTTGAGTTGACTGAACTCAGCAGTGGCTCCATAGAGGTCTTTTGGCAGCATAAGTCCAGCATAGAGAGGCTGAGTGAACGTGGTCTGGATCCTGTGGAGGAGAGTCGCTGTTCCAGAGATGCTGTAGAAGGCCAGAACACCTGCACTGTGGTCCAGGTACACTCCCACTCTGTTGGACCACGGACCGCTGAGTGGAGTCACAGCATTGTTGGAACGAAAGTGGTACTTCTGCTTGCAACAAGACAACGCCCAAGAGGTGCAGTCAAGTCCAAACCCGGTAGCGTCTGCGGTTTCTGCTTTGTTGTTGTGCTTGTATGAGACTGCCACACAAAGTCCTCTTCCTCTCCACGTCATCTCCCAGTAGCAGCGTCCAGTCAGAGTCTCTTTACTCAGGGCCTGAGGCAAAAGATTGAATCTCTCAGGGTGACATGTCCAAGGCAGTGCATCCCTCATGTAGCTCACTCCTTTTCCCCCAGGCAGTAAGGCAAAATTCCAGTTGACTGTGTTTGGATCTATTGTAAGGTCGATGGCATACTGTAAGAGCTGGTCTCTGGTCTCAGGCTCTGGTTGTGACAGTAAATGGTCCACTTCAGCCACTGTCTGTGGGATGTTTGTCAGAGTCTCTGTCAGAATGTCTGCCAGTGTGTCTGTGAGCTTTATCATTTCAGCTGTCAAGTCTTCAAAGTGGCTGAGAGGATGGGAATTGATGCTGGATGAGTCTGTAGTTTCACTGAGTTGTGACAGTGAGGGGCAGTCCCGTAGAAACTGGTTGTGATCCTCTATGTGGATCATCTTCTGGAGTTCAGCATCTTGTGTCCTCAGCTCCTTGATCTCCTTCCCCAGCTTCTTCTTAAGTCCTTTCATTCGACTGACTTCGGATCCGTGTCTGGATCTGACCTTCTCATTCAGATCTGAATATCTTCTCTCCAGGAGTTGGATCAGCCCAGCAAGGGTCTTGGCACTCTGCTCTAGTGTTTTGTCTGCAGAGAGGTTGATGTTCCCCAGTTCCTGATTGAGCATCTTGATGTGGTCTTCTCTTGTCTGGATTCTCTCCTGGATGATTCGTTGATGAGCGTAGATCTGTCTGAGCCTCTCAGTTCTCTCTGTCAAGGCTGACACTGTGTCGTGATGTTTATGCTCTTCCAATAAGCAGAGATAACAGATGAGTTCCTGATCGGTGCGACAGAATATCTTCCTCATCTCATTGTGTTGAGAGCAGATGTTCTCTTGGAGCTTCTTGGAGGGCTCCACCAGCTTGTGTTTCTTGAAGGCTGGAGCTCCATGGTGAAGCTGAAGGTCTTCCTGGCAGTAAGAGACCAGACATTGCAGACAGGACTTCCTGGCCTTGCGTTTTCTCCCAGGGCAGACGTCACAGGCCACATCTTCAGGTCCAGCATCGCAGTGGTTAGCAGCAGCAGCAGCTTGGTGTTGGTTCTTCTTCACGTCATCAACCAAGTCTGCCAACAGGGTGTTTTTCCCCAGGACAGGCCTGGGTGTAAAGGTCTGCCTGCACTGAGGACAACTGTAGATTCCTCTCACATTCTCTTTGTCCCAGTGGGTTTTGATACAGCCCAGACAGTAGCTGTGTCCACAGGGAACAGTGGCTGGATTCTTGAAGAGATCCAGACAGATGGGGCAGGACATTCTCTCCTGGTCCAGCTGAACTCCTCTCTGAGCCATCTCTCCTTGCTGAAGTAGAGGTGTGTGTAGTCTCTCTGACCAAGATCTTGGGACAGTCCAGATGAGTATCTGGTCTTCAGTGGAGATAATGGGCCATGTCCTGTCACTTATATCAGCCAAAGGGAGGGGTCAACCACAGTGTCGTTACATCATCAGGGAGTGGTTGTCATTGTTATTCATTATAGTAGGAGGTTCTTTTCCAGCCTGATCTTACCAACCTTGATGTTTTTTATGTGCTTGGCTTTTGTTTTTATTTAAACTAGAGATGCTCTAATTGTAAAATCAGGGCTAATACCAATGTTTAACATATCATGTGTTTTTGCATTGCTCGTTTGGCTACCCTTCCAACAATGCCATCATTTCTCTCATGATTGACCAAAACACACCAGAGCTTGTCAAACAGGTCACTTCTTCTGCCCCAAAATAAATTCTCTTTCTCTGATTTGGCCTTCAGGTATGTTAAATGCCTGTTTTAAACTGATATGACACAAGAGACCAGCATCTGCCACTGATATCTGTCATGCCCACATTGTTAGCCACTGGCTGTTGTCGACCAGGCTGATTTCAGTTCGTAAAGATGTTGAACTAATGCATCTGTCAATCTCTAGTTTCAATGTCACACTGTGTTTGTCTTCTTGATTTTCTTTGAAAGTGCCTGTTTATCATTTAAACGGACAAAACACTTTGAGCAGTAACAACAACATTATAAAGACTGGCATGATTTGTCTTCACATCTTATCCAATCACAGACCCAGACTCTGGCACACATTTGAGATGTTCTCTCAGACCTCCAAGATAAACGCAGATCTGAACTGCTCAGAGATGTTTGGGTCAAAAGGGCTTGAAGTGAGTCCGTTCTTTTGATGCTTGAAGACTTTAAATCATGCCAGAATTGCTTGTGATTTAACTTCATTTAACATATTGAAAATGCCCCTGAAATAGTCAAACAATGTGTCTCAATATGAACAGTATATATACCTCAGTAAGACAAACAATTCCTACCTTGCTTTTCAGATTTCATACAGTCACTAATCATTTAAATGGTGTTTTTTAAAATGTTTTGAAGCTCTGATACTTGTTGATGCCACATGCTTCAAACCAGTGGTTCTCAACTGCTCTCATGTCAGGACCCACCACCACCTCCCCTGACCAATTGTGAAACAAACTGTGAAATATGTGAACAGCTGGTATGTTTTTCATGTTGTACTCTGGTTTTATTATCTATCAGTTGAAGACCACCAATGGAGAAAACTGATAATGAAAATCTGTTCAGAGAGATATGAGTGCATATTTGATGTCAAAAATCTGTTTTGAAAAAAACAACAAGTAGGTAGAAGTGGGTCACCTTGGTTGAAGACTCTGAGGAGGCCCCTTAGTCCAGGAGGACACCAGGTAGTTGATGAGGGCTTCAGTAAATCTCTTCCACCTCTCCTTTGTGTTTCATATGACTGTTTGCACGTTTGCTTTGTTGACCTTGATTAGGATGTTCATGGAAGTGTGTGACCTGTTCTCAGCTCATGATTGGACAAAGGCTTGGACCATCAGAGTCTATGGGGCTCATGGTCCTATTCATTGTGGATGGACATGGAGGGCAGGGGCTGACGGTGATGGCCCTGGTCATTGTCAGGGTCTGAATGGGTCGTTCTGTGATGAATGCAACGGGACAATAGAGGAAAGGTGCAGTAATTAGGGATACACTGATGCATTTGTTCATCGTTGGTAATGGTGGTATCAGTCCTGTTTGATACATCAGTAAATAATGTGGCATAACAGATGTCAGTAGCAGATTTGGATCTTGCCTCCTTTATTACTTTGATGTTATCATCCTCACTCATCAATGTAAGCATTTTTAACATTTTATAGACAAATGAAAGACAGACAATTCAATGTAAAATATAAGGATCCACATTATTGCCATGATATTAATACTGGCAGATGTAAACATTCCTGACAGTATTTATATCCAATGTTTTGGCTGTAAAAATCACCATACATCAGCTGTAATGACTGGCCATACAATGAATAAACGGAAATAAGGTGACTTTTTCATTCTCAATCATTTTAAGGCCTGAAGGTTTAGGTCTGAACTACATTAAAATAGCAGTATTGATATTCAGCAACCATATTCAAACCGTATCTAGTAGGTTAGAACACACATGTTGGATTTCACTTTACAGGGTCTTTAAATTGTAGGAGGTAGGGGTTAGACCCAGAATTAACTGGAAGGATTATACTATATATTCTCTCTTGCCTGGGAACACCTTACCTCCACTGGGTTCCTCACTGGTCCATCACGGTTGCCCACTGACTGTGTTTTCAGTGTCTAGCATGAAGTTACACCTTTGCCTATTTTTCTTGTCCCTCTGACTCCCGGCTCAGCTACGCCTCATTATGATGTTTTGTCAATGTAATAAAGTGAAATACGTTCTTGCGTTTGTCTGGCAGAGTATTATATTCTGAAATTTAAGCAGATATTTTAATTTGGTCTTAGCAAAACATCTTGCTTCACTTGGTCTTCTCTGTGCTGAAAAGATGTGCAGTGGTCTGGCATCCCACAAAACTTGTTCTGTGAACTGCTGCAGAGGGCTTCTGTCTCTCTCTCGTACAGTCTGGGGAACAAAAGAGTCATTAAGTTACACCAACAACATCCTCTGTTCCTTTGACCTTTGTTTTGTCTACACTTCGAACAAATCAGAATTAGCACTATTGATGGAAAAGTTTGACCTTTATGCCAAAGAGTTATTAGATTATCTGTCATTTCAATCAGGAGAGACATTAAAAGCATGATCATTCTTTTATTTACAGAAATGTATTGTATGTATTGTATGTATACAAATTTTATGAAGAATCAAGTGTCTTTGGCGTAAGACTCCATTCTGAAACCCGTCAGTCAAAAGGGGGTTGAGGCCATCAGATAAGGATAGGATACCCCTCCTGGAGTCTTGACACTGGTGGTGATGAGTGATTAAGAGAGGGAGCAGAATCTTCTGAGGAGCTGAACTGACTTGAAGTTAAAGAGAAAACTCTGATGCAGCTGAGGAGTGAGGTGGCAACAGGGGTGGCGGAGGGATGCAGTGTTCAGCTGAGACGACTGACTGCAGAGGGAGAAGAACAAATTTTAAAATGAGACAGCCACATGATGATTGGACACACAAGATTTTCTGCTGAGTCTGATTGGACAATTGATCAAGTGAGTAGACGCCCATTAACAGCTGATCACCAGGTGGGAGTGAAAGTGGCTTAATGAATGAAAGGGTAAGAATAGTCCTCCTCCTTGAACTTTCGCTGAGCTTTCATTTCTCTCTTAAGTTTGAATGAAAGAATTGTTAACTGAACAGGTCAGGGTGCAGTCCCACTGCTCTGAGGTTCATGGTCTTCCCAACCCTCCCCCTTTCAGTCTCATCTCAACTCCAATAACCTTTGACCAAACCACTCCAGTCACAACAAAGCCCCCTCTCACCACTGTACACTCATTCTGTCAGAAAGGCCAAAATGTCACCTTCTCCAAACTGAATTACATTCACTCAAAGGCCCTCAGAGTTAATCTCATCTGGCAGCACTTCTAACTCAAGCATCACATATGTAAGATCACAATGGCTCTCACAATGGCCACCGAGTCTACAAGTGCTATAATGGGACGTGGAATTTTAATATTTCTCTGCTGTTGGTTTCATTTTCTGGAATATTGAATATTTTAGAGGATGACACTTCTCCACCTTTTTTTCAGTCACTGGCATACAGGATAACAACGTACAGTTATTTAGGGTTTGCTGGGTTGGTAGAGCAGGTGCTCATGCACAGAGGCTGCTGTCCTCAGACATGCTCAAGTCCTCAAGTCAAGTGGCGCATGTCTTCCCTCTCTATCTCCTAGTATTTCCTGTCTATCTTCTAAAAGTGATGTTGGCATTTATGTTGCACTTTAATATTATAATATGTGCCAAAAGGGCTGTAGGTGTTAATTAGGGTTTAGAATATTAACTTTGGCTCCAGTATGTCTACTAACCACCACTGAAATGGCTGTAGGTCTTTGGTGTTATATTCACCGATACACCTCAGGATCTGTTGAGCCCTCATGCTATGCAGGGAAGTGGGATTTTGAACGTTTCCTGAAGAGTCTTTTGGTCTGGCTGGATTCTGCCCTTCACATCTTTGCAAACCCTTTCGGGTGACAATTTGCCAAGTGGCTTCTTTTGTTACTCTTATTCCCTGTCGAGTATGGCACCGCAGTCTGGCAGTGTCTGCATATTGATTTTTCCTTTTTTTTTTTTTTTTGTCCATCACTTTTTCTCCTTTCGTATTTCTTGACAACAGAAAACCAAATCACTTTCACATGATAGATTCAAAAGTTGCTGGAGCCTCCACAATCTCACTGTCACTTGGTTCTTCTTTGCCACTCGTAGCATGTAGCATCCACCATTTTTACACTGTGAGATTAAACAACGGAGTGGAGCAATTCCCTTCACTCTTCTCCTCAAAATTAAAAAAAAAAAACTGCACTTTTTATCCCGAAGACTTATTGTTTGAAACTGTCATGTCCTCCACAACAATGAGACCCTTCAGTCACTATGATATAAACAATATAGTTACATCGCTATAAACTACTCCAGCCCACACTACAATATAACTAAATAGTTAGAAGTCTACCAAGGCTAAATTGTGTGTAGAAGCTTTATCACCTATTTTCAAGTTCATCTTTTCATTCTGCATGATTCATGTTTCACGAAAACTGTCTTTATCACAGCCTTAAACCAAATGTAAAATAAATATAAACAAGTTTGTTCCTAATGATAAATGAGATATAATAATCCTCATTCTGCTTAGAGATCTGCATGCAAATAAAACTCTGGATCAAATGGCTCCCTTTCCAGTCTATTTTTGCAGTTCCACTACATGCACCCCAGATATCCCTGACCTGTGCCTGAAGCACCACTCCACTCTGCCCCAGAATGCTTTTACCAATATAACGGTAGGAAAACATGCAAAGCGTCTGGTCAACTTCATAGCACAGCGCAGTGAAAGGACTCCAGACTGTTAATGTCATCACTATGTCAACATTGGGTCACCAGCAAGTATAGAATTAGTGTTTACTTTGCTTTTAATATGACAAATTATGGTGTAGATTTCCTCTTTCAGTAGAGATAAGACCTGTGCTTTTTAATTATTGATTGACTTTACATATCATTTCACAAAATTTCAAATATAGCTTCAAAAGGCCTCACCTCACCTGTAGCAGCTGTTTTCTCTTTCTTTCTTTCTTTCTTGAGAAATTTCAATCAAAACTGAGCTGTGTCTTTACACAGCTTCCTTCATCAGACATTATCAGACATAATCATGCCATAAATACACCTACAATACTTTCCCAGCTGGTTTCTGTATAACTGTTTGTTTGTTGCTCGTGTGTCTGACTAAAATTTCCTCTCCTGGTCATCCTTCAGGCCAGCAAGCTGTTCCTCTCTGTCCTTTGTTTTTTGTCAGCTCACATTCCCCACCTGCAGTAAACATTTTATATTCCTGCCAGCCTTTATTGGGGTTAATCAAAAAGCAGATACCAGATGGGGAAAGGGACAGAAAACCATTGATTTTGGCACAAACAAGTTGTTGGTGCTGTGTTAATGGTCTCTGGTTGGAATGGACTATTTCGCTTTAAAGACAGGCAAAACAAAAACCAAACAGTTAGTAGAAACATGATCATTGAGTTGTTACTCAGCTGAACTGTTTTGTTTAGGGTAGTTTAAAGAAGATTAGTGCAAGAGGAAGTCTGCACAAGATTGCAGTTAACAGTAACATATACAGTATGATGCCTGTCTCTATTAGGGTTGTTCAGATTCTGATACCAGTATCGGAAATACGTCCGATACTGCTCAAAATGCCGGTATTGGTATAGGCGAGTACACGAGTTTATGCTGCGATCTGATACTGTTTGGTTTAACTTTATAGTTTGCATCATTTAGCTATGCTAAATGTTAACGCTATATACCAAAAATCAACACTTCTTTGCTGCCACTGTATGAACGGTTTCCATTTTTTGCAAAGCAAAGAAGAACCAAGGTACCTGCTGCAGCAGCAAAGAATAGTTGCTGCATGACAGTTTTTCTCTTAATTTGATCGTTAAAATGCCATCCAGACCAGCGCTGTAGTACAAGACAAGAAGTGACACACTTCATCAACACTTAAATAACTTATGAACCGTAAATCGTTGCCTCTCACTTGTTTTTCCTCTTGAAGCCAGCTTGAAGCTTAAAGCTTGAAGCTCTTGAAGCTTGTTTTCCTATTGACGCTATTGATGCTTTTGAATCCCGTGCGGCAGCATTTTCAGTGAGCCTGGAACTCATGTGACTTTTGGGGACTTAAATGATTAAATCCACACCAGTAAACGCAATACTGGACATCTTTTAATCCATATAATCGAATTATGATCATTTATCACAGCTGGCTCGAATGCTAACCGCCATATTGTACATCTCTGTGAGTATCCGTTTGCCAATAGAGGGCTGTAACGTTATCAAGTGATGCTGCCAAAAATATAGGAAAGGAGAGAGAGAGTGTTCAATGCACTTAATGCTTTATACAACTGTATACATTAAGGACATCGCTGTATACAACAGTTGTTAATATGCGAGTTGTAAGTTTTATATTATAACTGGAAAAGTGCAATAAAGTTTGTATTAAAAAACAAAGAGAGCGAGAGCCTGTGATGCAGCCCCCTGTATTAGTGTTGTTTTTTTTTTTGCGGCAAAACTCAGAAATTTAGCAGGAAAACAACTTTAGGATCACAGAGACGCAGTACATTCTATTTGTTGAGCCATGATCTGAGTCAAATAGGTCTAAAATAATTTCCTAGTCTGAACAGTCAGTTCAGAAAGTGCAGACTGGTTTTGGATCAGTACTCGGTATTGGCTGATATCCAACACCTTAGTATCAAATCGTATCGGGAAGGAAAAAATGGTAATCAGAACATCCCTAGTCTCTATAATGCAACATGAAACATTATGAACATACTTAGAATGCATTGTGTTGCAGCTATTGCTGTATAATCCTAGACATAAGAACCCTTGATTATATTTAAATCAGAAAAGACTCAATAGACTTAACTTCTGAAAAGTTGCAGGGACACCAATAAGGTGGCTTGGAGGAGGAGACTGTGATATGCAACATGAGATAAGCAGAAGACCTGTGAGGATCAGGACTAGCTGCTGATGAACTGAATGAAGATGGCTGGGGTGGAGGACGGTTGCAACGTTTGCACTGAAACGACAGGCTGACTGTGTAAGAGAGGATGACAGATTTAAAAAAAAATATGACAGTTGCATGATGGCTGGACAAAGGAGGTTGTGGCACTTTAGCTGATTATTGATGTGTATTATGTTAGCTTTGAGTTGAGAATTATGACCACTGTTACAGTCACCATGTTTGTTGTTTACATCCCACACAGCTGGGTGCACATGCCAACTCGAGGTAAAACAAGTAAATCATAGCCTATATCATTAAAGGCATCACTGAGTTATTTTTGGTGACTTAACATGTTTGAAAAGAATCAGAGCTCTCAGAGATCATGTGTAGAAGTAAATTGAAGCTATGCTGTTTTGTTTCAAATGGTTTTGTGATAACTTTTTAGGAACTCATTATGCTTAAAATAATACAAATACCATACATGCATCTGCATTTTATACTGTATGCCATTTCAACGCAATTCAATGAGATCCATCCTCCCCCTTTTATCTCCATTACTCATAAGTTTGCTCCCCTCTCTCCTCTTCATCTCTTGCTCCTTGCCTCTCTCTTCAGCTTTTTGTATTCTTATATCGAGTTTGGAGTTTTCTGCAGCTATGAGGCTTCTTTAAGGCTCCTCCTGAACCCTGGGAATGGAAGATAAGGAGGAAGATCCTTCCTCAGGGTCTTTTCTCTCATTAAAGTTCATTCTTAAACCTATGATCTCCCTCTTTACCAGGGCACTTAAGTTACTCCTTCCTATAATCGCTTTTTTCCTCACTCTCCTTTTGCATCCAGTTTCGTACATCAAGAGTTTTCTCCAACTTGAACTCTCTGTGTAAGCAGCAGTATCTCCTTTTTCCTTCCTTTTTATATTATGCTTCCTCATCCTTCTTTCATGTCAATCTTCCCTGTCACTATTTTTCAGTTCATCCCTCCCTTATCTTTCTCTGATCAGAGTTTGCCTCTCTCCCAATGGCGAAGTCTTAAGTGTCAAGGATGGAGCAGGATTTGATTTGGAGAGGGGAATACAAGGCAGAGGAGAGAAAAAAGATGGAAAATCAAAGGGACAGATTAAAGACGTTTTAAAAAAAAAAAAAAGAAATGCAGAACAAGTGCAAAAACAATGGGAAATTCTTTCTAAAGTAGATTTGTTTGAGGCTCACAGCATGATCAAGTGTCAGAGACGACTGGATAGAGTTGTCTGTCTCGCTGAACTGAATAAGTCACTGAAAGTGAAAGCTTTTTTATTCGAGGGCTAGCTGGAGTTCAGTATAGCTACAACTCTACATCATATTTCAGTCTTGAATTTTTCGACATTGTTTTTCATATAAAGACGAAGAAAATCAGCAAAGAACTAAATAGTTACGGGAAATATTTCTTTAATGTCAGTGGAAGTTGGGAACTCTTCAGCTATGGAATCAGCAGATCATTGGTGACTTTAACGCACCATGTGCCTTAGCAGTCACTGACCCCGCTCTGCAATTTTACACGCAACGTGGCTGAGTTGCTGTTGCTCCTAAACGCTTCCACTTTGAATTGATATCACTTACAATTGACTATGGAATATCCAGCAGGGATGACATTTCACAGACTGTCTCATTGCAAATGTGGCATCAATCATATTACCAGGCTTGAAGTCATTGAACTCTTTAGAATATCCCATTTTGTTGCACAAATGTTTGCAAATGGCTACTGCTTTGGTGTTTGATTTCATACACCTGTGGCAACAGGTATGACTGAGACACCTGAATTCAAGAATCAGCAGCTGTGGCTGAATACTTTTGTACATATAGAGTAACCTACAAGAGCTGGTCCCAGTGGTGGCTTTGTTGTGGCAAAAAGAGAAGCACAGATAAAAATTCATCAGTGGTGATTTTAAAATCTTATGGTGTGCTCAGCTGCTAAAGATATTATGACACTTTACAAGCACTCAGTACACCTGCCAAAACACCAGTGTCACTGAACAAGCTAATTTTTCACAGCTTATTTGTTAACTAACAACAGCAAAATAAATGTCTCTTTATGAGTACCCCAAATATGTATTTTTATTGAATATACTAATTTATATCAAATTTAGCTCTGTACGTTGGATGTGTGCCACCCTTTAGGATTTTCGCCAGATGTTTACCTGTCTCCCATAGATCATGCACAAAATTAGTATTTGCACTGACTTATCCTCTCATTGTGCGTCCTCTGTCCACAATCCCAGGAGTTTGAATTAAGCATAGGAAATTCAAATGGAGTCTACATAATCTCTCCAAGCTGCTCTGTCTGAGCCGCAGAATTGAGATTCTAATATACGTCCCCCTGCCTCGATTGGAGTCAGGCTTTAAAGCAGCTCTCCAAAGTTTGACATTGGGAGTTTCAAACTTAGCTGAGCCATAATGTTCTTTGCTGTCGCCGCACTGCTGTGAGATGAGTGTCAAAGGCAGAATAGTTCATTAGCAGCGGAGTTAGTGACCACACACAACATGCAGGATTAAAGAGAGAGATTGGAGAAGAGACACAGAGAGAAGTAAAGGAAGGAACAGTGAGAAATCAGGTTCAGAAACAAAGCAGAGGTACTCTGTGCCATTTTTTTTGTTTTAGCTCTACAGGTGTCTTCATAAAGCTAAAATTCTTCTTCTTATAACGAACACATCTAAGTCTAAATTTTGGACCAGTGTCAAAGGAGTTATCACTTGAAATGTGACTTTCACTTGATATTTCTTGGGTCATGCTCCTGACCAGATACGAGTCTCTGATTTAAAATCAGTCTGACCACAGGACAGACGTCCCCTGCCCTGTCGTCTGCCTGTTCCCCTTCATCTGTGTCTAACCTGTGTCAGATACACAACAACCAGGCTCCCACACAGATAATTGGGGATGTTTCTGCCAGGCGCACATCATCCGCAGCTTACTTTTCTCTCCCTACTCCCAAAGCAGCTTTGGAGCACGGCATTTCTCCCTCTCTCTGCTTCATCTTTTAGTGACTTTTGCCATCAGTTGACAGTTCAGCCAACACTTAGGTTGTGCTGGTGACATGAAAATAGGAACAATGTGAGCTCAATCTCCAGGG
This sequence comes from Cheilinus undulatus, assembly GCF_018320785.1. Lineage (NCBI taxonomy): Eukaryota > Metazoa > Chordata > Actinopteri > Labriformes > Labridae > Cheilinus > Cheilinus undulatus. Next base: position 24,332,370 of record NC_054874.1, on the reverse strand, counting down.
GGTTTATGTCCGCTGTGCATCACGGTTTTCCTATTTTCCTCCTAACCATGGGATGGGAACGATTGGCTGCCCAGCACGCCTATCGCACTCACACATCATTATCCTGCACAGATACAGCTCAGCAGTCATCTTTCACAAACACACCTGTAGACTGCAGTGATTTCACCTTTGTCACCTGGTGTTATGGTGTTACCTGTTGTGTACCTGTCTTCATTTTGAGAGTCCTTTTTAATAACAGTCTACAAGCTTTCAAGTTGTGACAAAAAAAAGTCATGTATGGTAAATGCACATGCTTGTTTATACACTGGTGGTTTTACAATGGCTATGGTCATGAGGTGCTGGCCCCACAGAGGCTACAGGCCTGGACACATCGGTAGCAGGCTCAATTTCCAATTTTGATACTGTTTAGTGCTCGTCATTCCCCACTCACCCAGTACTTAAGCATTTCTGTGTTAATGATGGCACCAATTTAATGATAAGCTAATAAAAGAAATGGGGAAAATAGCCATCCCATTAACAAGTTATGGTGTATGAAGAAAACACTAAATGATACAAACTTAACTGAACATTGCGTCCCTTTGGAATTATAAGGGTTTATCTAAATTCTTTGTCAAAATTTAGTGATTGAAATATTCTTACTTTTTGAGAAGTATAAAATTATAAAATAAGTTTATTAAAGTTTAATGCATGTTTTGATATTTTTAAAAGAAAACCCAAAAATTTCTAAATGAAAAGTCAAAGTTAAACTTGCTTATCTAAGTTTCTATCTGTGTGCCAATCAGCAGTTGACGTAAACACAAGAGGACCAGTCAGGTTCTGCTTCTTTGTGATTTTACTGCACTGCTCAGGGAACAGTGTTGCCATCTTAGCAACTTCCTTGCTTTATTTAGGGAGTATTCAGACCCCTCCAGTGACTTTTTTTGTAGAAAGTGACTAGCGATAAAACAAGTGACTTTTGCAGATGTTACTGGAGACTCTGCAGTGAAAGCACTTATCATTCTTACCCTTACTCTTCTGCAGGTTCTGCTGTGGGGCCCTCCCCCCCCCGCCATAGCAGTCACAGGTGGAGCCAGTCCTCGTGCTGCCACCCCCTCCCAGCAGCAGTAAGAGCAGGAGAAGTTCATCCCTCCGCATCCAGACTGCAATTTAATCACATTGCAAAGCTACCTGAAGGATTGTTAATGTAAATTGGATACAAAAAATGTTTAAAACGTTCTGGTTTAAAGTGTTTATATTTTACTATCAGCTTGCTGTAGGCTCCTAAGTGAACCATGAAGTTAAAAACCAAACTAAAAAAACCAAAATGAAATAATTATAATTATAACCATCAACTAAAAAATAAACAAACAAAAAAAGTAACTCCACCAGAGTGTCTCTTTTGGATCATTTTCACCTGTCCCAAACCCGGATGGGATTGTGACATTAAAACAAAACAAGAATCAACAGAAGAATTGTCATCTGCAGCTTTAAACATATTTAAGGTGTTTTTTTACTCATTTTTTGTCCCTTCCACAACATTACTCCTCTCACCTATAGCATCGATTACAATGACAAGCAATGACCAATTATGAAAATTAGGTGATGACATGATTCGGGACTTCTAGCAACTTTTCAGACCAGTAAGAGCTTCTTTGCTTACCGTAGAGTTGGCAACACCGTCAGGGAAGGCGAGAAAGAGGCAGAGCAGACAAAGAAGCAAAATGTCAAACCGAACAAACAAAAGATGACATTTTTACTGAAGAGTTTTTTGAAGGACAGCAATACAGATAGTAGGTAAGTTCAGTCATTAAAAAAAACTGTTTTAGATCTTTCTGATAGGTTTATTTCATGATTAGCTTCCGTGCTAGACAAAAACAATAGTTTGCTTTTTTAGCTAGTAAGCTACTATTCAGAGCTGCTGAAGAGGGTGTTGATGAATTTTTTGTCAATGTGTCTCTTTTTTGTATAGCCATAGATAGAGTTATATTTCTAAAAGACAGTTACAGTGAATTAATCTTTTCTGAAAGAACTGCCATTTCTACTTGAACAACATGTATTTGAATTAAATGAGGGATTGATCTGGGTAGATTTTCGTTTGTTCTGTTTTTCTCGTTAATGTTGTAATGGTAGTATTATTTGTCTCCAAGCTGATTTTGTGTGTGTTTATGTGTCAATCAGAAATGTTATTCCAGTTGAGAACTAAATTAGAGGGGGCTTTTTTATTAGAAGAAGTTTAAGTTGAGTCCCTGTCCTTCACATTTATCCCTCTCTCTTTCTCTCTCTCTGTTCCCTATGGATCCATCCGCTGCTCTGGGGAGCATAAAACAGCTTGATTTGATTGGTCAAGACTTCACACAGACGTGGCTGCTTCTAATTGATTTTTGACAGTGCGGTTGATAATAGGTTTGGTTTAATGAGCGTGTGGAGCAGGAGCTGAAATAGAGAAAGTCATGGGTTACTGATTTTCAGCACCATGGATAGCTCCGTATCAGCTTACAGTATATTCTCCAGCTTGGAATATATCCAAAGTCTGTGGTGTCGGATTGTGGATTTGGTTTATCCCTTTTTCCCACATGTACGGGTTCTCTCTGTCAAAGTGAGAATTTTTGACTGGAGTTTGGATTTTTTTTTTTTTTTTTTTTTTTTTTTTTTTGTCCCTGTGTCATCTCTGAGTTCTCAGTCTGACAATTGCAGTTTTTTTCTGTCCAACACTGTCACTGAACTTTTTGGGAGTGTTTGCATTGGCATATGATTGGAGCACATTTGTCTGTAGATAAAAATTTAAAAAGATCTCAAACAGCCTAATTCTGCTCAAATCCTGGTGCAGACCAAAAAATATGCCACCCACTAAGAGAGCGGAGTCAGATTTTTAAACTGAGAAACACAGCAGTTCAGAACACTCTGCAAAGCAATGAATAAATGAGTTATCAGAAAGTTTTAACATTAAAAGTAGGATAATAGCCTCAAATGGGGCTGGGCGGTATATTACTATTATTATACTCGATGAAACTGGTCCAGCGTTCAACAGCACAGATAACGGATTAATATAATCATAGCTATGAGCCTGAATGGTGGACTAGACTGCAGGGTTTTAGCCATCGGCTGCATGCAGGATTGATGAGTTTTGTGTGGGTTTGCTTCACCCTTAATGAGGAAAATAATCATTTCATAATCAGCAATAGCAAACACAACACAGAAAACATTTCAGGACTTTCCATACACTGTAAAATACAGAGTATTTCATGATTTATGTATTTTTGATTTATTAGTAAAAGATTGAATGAAGTCCTTTTCAAAATAAAACCGCTAAATTTGACTATATATTTATTTTTTACCCTTTCTGCAAACAATTTTATTAAAAATCCAATAGAACAGTCTTTTTTAATCACCAAACTGGTGCCATTTAGGGATGAATTAAACATTATACAGCTGCTGAGAGGCCATTTCAAAATATCGCAATATATATCTTGTATCAGGCTATGGCAAAAATATATGGGGATATAAATTATAGGCCATAGCGCCCAGCTCTAGCCTCAAATATCAGGCTTTGAATACTCTGCTGACTTCCAACAGCATAAGGAAATGAATTGTATATTCTTAAATATTCTTTATATCTTTTTTTTTTTTTACAACAAAATGATCAAAAAGCTGCCATGCCTTGTCTAAACAAAGAGAAACAACAACCCAGTCTGAGAGGAAGGGAATGAACATGAACGGATATAAAATGCAACAAGAACGATGGAAGCCCTATGAAGAAGGAGACATTGATGAACTGGGAGGTAAAGGGAAGAGAGATCGATGTTTTATCAGTGTTCCCAGAGCCAAAAATCCCTTTTGGCTCAACATTAACATAATTGTAGTTGCTTCTTTTACCCCCAGCATGCTGTAACAATTGATTTTACAGCTCAATAAATTAATACATTTCCTTGTTGTAATTGAAGACTCATTCCCACACACCCTCTGTGGTTATCTTTTCAGAGGGAGGGTTTGCTTTGGGCAGAGAGGAGGGTATAGATAAGACAGAGAAATACAAGAGATGAAGCAAAGAAAAAGATTGAGGTGTAATTTCACAGCCCGTCACTTCTTCACTCACTCTGAGGTGGCGGCAGAAATCACAGAGGTGGAGATCAGAGGATATAAAAGAAAAAAAAAGAAAACAAGCAAGTTGTGATCTGTGTGCATTAATGGGGAAAGGTGGAAAGTTTTGTTGTCCTTTAATGTGACTGAACTCAACCTTTAAATTGAACATTCAAAATCACTGAGCTCTGGATAAAACACGTAAGAAATTGTTAATGACAGGAACAACACATCTCTGTCTTCTCTTCAGTAAACACCAGCATGTTTGATTCAATTATTTGTAGTGGCTGCTTTCCAAGATAAGAGAAGATGAGATAAACCTTTATTGAGCTCCCATTGGGGGAAATTTGGTTATTAACACAGCTCAACAGGGACATTTAGGTCTTTAATAATAGTGAATACATATTCATCAATATGGCATAATGGCACACCTAAATAAATCATGCCATCATGGAAGTATTATGTTGCATTATCAAATACCTCATTTCTAAAAAAAAAAAAAAGTATTCTTCCCCTTGGATGTTTTACTCTTTTATTGATTTTATAAATCAATCATTGGCGATATACTTTTGGGTTTTTTGCAAAGAAATTACAAAAAAAATATCTATTTAATGTCAAAGGTTAACATATTTCTGAAGCAAATAAACAAAAATATGTAGTGTCAAATAAGTGACTGCAAAAATAGGTAACCCCCTAAAAAGTGACTAAGCTAGCATAAAGACACTTGTGTCTGGAAGGTCCAGTCAGTGGTTAATCAGTATTCTTGGCTACCTTTGCACCATGAAGGCAGAGAACACTCCAAGCAACTATGAGAGTAGGAAAGGTATAAGTCAGGTTATGGATACAACACATTTCCAAGACACTGTACATCCCCCCGAAGCTCAGTTAAACCCATAATGAAGAAATTAAAGGGATATGGCACATGTGTAAATCTGCCTAGATCAGGCCGTCCTCACAAACTGAGTGACCGTGCAAGAAGGAGACTAGTGAGAGAATTCACCAAGACACCTATGACTACTCTGAAGGAGTTACAAGCTTCAGCAGCTGAGATAGGAGAGACTGCACACAACAACTGTTGCCCAGGTTGTTCACCAGTCAAAGCTTTATGGAGGAGTGACACAGAGACACTGTCAAAGAAGTGGAAGAAATTTCACTACAAAACGCTATGTCTTGTGGACACCAAACACTGTTCATCACCACAAACACACCATCCTGTGAAGCACAGTGGTGGCAGCATCATGCTGTGGGGATTTTTCTCAGCAGATGGCCCTAGAAGGCTTGTAAAGATAGAGGGTAAAATGAATGTGGCAAAATCTTGGAAAATCCTAGAAGATAATCTTGTTCAGTCTGCAAGAGAGCTACGGCTTTGGAGAAGATTTACTTTCCAGCATGCTACACAGCAATAAAGACAATAAGGTTAACATGTATGTTAAATATGTTTTCATTTTGACTTTAAAGAGTTTTTTTTTTTTTTGGTATTTCTTTGTAAAAATAGAAAAACATTGACCATGGCTGATTAATTACATTTAAAAAAGGGTAAAGCGTCCAATGTGGGGGATACTTTTTATAGGCTCTGCAGAGAGAAGTGCTTTATTGAGTGCGGATGAGTAGAAAAGTCAATTTCAAGCCCCATTGATAACTCAAAAGGGAGACTTTATTTTTGTAAAAGAAAACAAGGACAAAAAATTCAGAGCATGACCAACTTTGTGCAGTGCATTTAAGATTATTCAGTCTTCTGATCACGTGTTGGTTATATTATCACTCTGGCCTCCCTGACACCAACCACAGAGTGTATGTGTGACTTTAAAGTCACAAAGCAGAGAGACTCTCATGTCCTATATGTGAACCGAGGTGTACTTCCACTCTAATTCTTACTCACCACCCGTATGTTTATCTCCTCCTTTGCATTAGTCTTCCTGTCCCTCACAAGGCCTTTTCCTCCACCCACTCCTCCCTACACCTTATTTCATTCCCACACTCTCTCTCTCTCTCTAGCTGCTCAGGTTGGACACTGAGCAGAATTTTCTGTATCCGACAGCCCACCTCTCCTCCTACGCAGGCAGACACATACACACAGACACACACCTCCCTGAGAGCCCACGCAGAAGCAGAGCACGACTTCCTTTCAAGTCTTTTTTTTAAGTCACTAGAGTGCATTAATATGAATGCATGTCTCATTATTCCACATTCAAAGTGCACAGGCAAAGTCACAGGCCTGCAACTTGCATGGAAACAGTGCTTTTCATATAACAAAGACAATCATCTGACGTATGGCATGAAATGTGTCGTAAAGGCTGTTGTGTTTTAGATTTATGAAAAGAAGGTGAAAGCTGACTCCATTTTTTAAAATAAAAGATTAATCTGTGAGCTGGGCTAAAGTCAACTGGTATGGAGAATTTTCCTGCCTTTGATGTTGTGGTCTCAACAGCTATGGAACATTGTTTTCTCGAATCAGTTACTCACCTGTTCATCTTTGCAATGGTATTAAAATGGCACATCAATCCTTTGCTCTATTATTTGACAGTGGTTTTGATTGCGATTAATCGCACGCTTTGTTGTCCCTTTCAGCCCTATTTGGTTAAACCACTGCAGCATCTCTCTGCAACCACAAGATAAAATAGGTCCACCTCTGGTCCTAAATGTCTCATTTCTGTTGAAAAATCTCACCGATAAGGGCATGCAGATGGTCAAGTGGTTTAAGGTGCGCCCGTTTTCAAATCCACTGTCCTCCATCTGCACCTAGTATTATCAAACATTTACCTTTTTACCATTATCTTATTTCCTTTTCAATACATAACAAATTATTTCTTCCAAATGTCTTCATGTTTCTGTTCTTTATTTTCTTTCAAAATAAAAGCAGGTTTGTATCCAAAAAGGACATTGGTTACTCTTAGTGTAAGGCAGTACAAAGAACCTTAAATACAAGCATAACAGTTTTAAATGCCAAAAAAGAGAGATTTATCATCTTTAACTAAAGAAATTCTGAGATTAGTTGTAATTAAAAATTGCAATCATTTGACAGTCCTAGAATAAACAAAACATCAAACTGTATTGACTCCATAGCTGTGTGATATGCTCCATATTTCCCTTCTTTTTCCAGCTTTTCTCCCCCTCACATTAAAAATCTAACTTCATTTCAATCCTTGGCAGCTTTCTCTGGACAAGGGATATCAACCAATGTGTGTTTGTGATTTATATTTTATATTCACAACAGATGCTACTGAATAAATCAGTCCTTTTGTGTTTTACTTGCAGCCCTCATCCACATCAGAACTACAGTTTTTCTTACATTCAGAGATCAATGGACATTATGTTCACATTTTAATGCATTCATTCCTGACATCTGTCTACTTCTGTTTTCAATCCAGTGTGACTTCTTTGCAGAAACACAGCCCTGCAATCTCATGCTCTTTTATAGGCATTGAAGGGGTGTTTTATAAAAGATAACATACACAGACTCAAGCTCCCCCCCTCTGCATATGCAGGCGTTATTGCATCAGATCTTGGCAGCATTTGGTGAAGTTATGGCTTTTGAATGAAAACTATTTTCAACCTGTTCAGGTTTTCCAAACTGTTGGCTTTTTGGGGGGCAGGAGAAGTTGTAGAGATCTTCCAGGGAGGGTAAAGGGCAGCCGATGATGTGTAACAACTGAATGCCCATTTTTTTTCCTTGGTCTTGGTGTTGTTATGGATCAAATTATTGCCCATGCAATAAGCTATACAGCTGCTCCAGCTCTGTTTTCAGTACTACAAGGATGGCTCACTTCTCATTTCTTCAAAAAAAGAAAGACTGTTCAAGCTGCCATTGGGTCATGTGGAATTTATCTGCTTACATTATCATGGTGTCAAAGGTGCAGAAAAGAACAGGAGAGTCTGTTTTCTTTACAGTTGCAGTGAGTTAATCCTGATGCCGTTTTATTTAAAACCACTCAATACAAGTAAAGACCAACAAAATGTAATAGGATTAGAAAAGAATTTCAATGTGACATGCCAGACATACAAATAAACAGCTCTTGAGGGATGAATAGTGGGTAGATAGAGCTACATTACTCACAGCTGTGAAGAGGGCAAAATGACAGCTAGTCCTTTACAACCTGCATGACTCATAGCTCATTAATCACAACACTCCTCTTTCACAGGGAATCCCCTTCACTGCTATAGTCAAAATAAAAAGTCCTTTTATTATGATTTTGGTGTCTTATTTTAGTTTTACTACCTCTGCTTGCTAGCTTATTGAATACTTTATGTTCTATGTTGTGAAAATAATCAACTCTCCATTCTTCTCTAGATTTACAGACAAGTGATGCTCTGTCAAGGTGTTTGAGTCCACTTTTCTGGTTGCAGACAGCTCCTGTTGAACTCTCACAATAATGTTGTAGAGCCACAGTTAATAGTTTGTTTACAATGAGCCATTCCTCACTTGTCCACCAGGTGCATGGTGTAATCCCAGCACACCTGTGGCTCATTACCTCGTCAGTCCGGCTGACCCGCTGCTTGCCTCACCAGCTGTGCCTCATTAATAATTTGTTTCTGTGTTCACTCAGCTCTTTTTTCCCTCCTCAAGTCTGAGGATGTTTGTCCAGGCTGCCCTTATGTTCTCATACTTCTCCCTCACTCCTCAAAGATACACAGCAGCAAGACTCACATGTTGGTGTTAGAGCTGAAAATGACTGTTTCATTGAATTAAAGATTACTTTTATTAGCAGTAATTATGTAACAGACGTCTGCTGTGATGTTAGCCTTTCTAATTTTCTGCAGTGTTTTTCCTTGGGGCGTGTTTAACTTCAGAATCCACTCTGCCTACACCGTTTGAGATGAAACCTTCAAGGTAGCCTAATCAGCAGATGAGCAACAGGTGTGAGACACTGCAGGCTGAGCACGGCCAAAAGTGTCCGTGGAGTGAAGAATACTCTGCCTGGGCCATAACAAAAGTTACGGCAAAGGAAAACCATGAGTAGCAACTCTGGTTATTACGGATGCTGTGGGAAAGTGGAAAGACACGGGGAAGAATGGACACATGGGGTTCTACAGGGAGACGGATTGACAGCGGAGACTTTCCAGTTTTATGGTTTTACATGGGATGGGGGATTTTAAGACTCCTTAACATGTTCTATCACCCTCCATTTTATTGTAATAAACCATTTCAACATTTTATACTTGTGGCATTTTAACTCTGTTCACCCCTGATTTTAGAAACAGAACCTGTGTAGCCCAGGTTCCTATATTCCTAGGAGGCGTTGTTGGCTTTTTACCGCTTTTCAATGTTTAAAACTTTTAACTAACTTGTAACTTATTTCTTTTTGTTTTGAATTATTATTAGTCTGGCCACACTTTACACTTTAAAAATAGTCATGCCTGCTAAACCATGCCAGTCACGGCAATGAATAGGACAGCCTCAAGCTTTGACTCCAAAATGCATTGGCATGAGCAAGCATTGTTATATCAACTTACATAAACAAACAAATGTAACTCTTCAAAATGTCTTCTTCACAAAAGTTCAGTCAAGCTTTTGTTTAATGTTAATTTCATGTCAAGAATATTATTATAGAACGTGCTTTCATGGAATCTTGACATATGCCCTAATGGCACAGGATTGGCATTACCGAGAGACCTCTGTTAATAAATCAAACGAGTTAGCTTGGAATAAAAATGGAATTTAATAAAAGCTACACTGTATTTGCAAAAAGGAAAAGGCATCTATAGTACTATTGACCAGTTGACCAGTATTACTTGTGGGCTTGTGATTGTTTGTGAATTGTCCCCTGAGGCCAGTGTTTGCTTTGGTGCATTTGCATGATAAGCAAAGTTTGTAATATTAAATTTACAGACATTTCTGAAGGAAAACATGAAGGTGCTGCATGGCTGCAGCATTGAAAATGCACTTGGAATTTTTATTTTTAAAGCTCATATCAAAAAAGGCAAAGTTTGTACACTGTGTTCTGCAGATGGCATTCCCTTCATGTGTCCTATACATACGGTTAACCAGAGTTTCCAACAGACAACATGTGCTTAAGTGTTTTTTTCCCTGTCTCTCCATACTAACATTTTTTAGAGAAAGCTGTCCATAGCCAATAAACTAGTGAAATATCTCCTCTCACGCTCCCATTAGGTCATGTAAGTCACCTGTGGGTCACAATAATTAAAGCTGCATGCAACAATAAAGGGCCCTCTCACAGTCGAGCATGTTGGGGCTTGGTGTGAGTCAGGGTAAAGCATAGGTGGAAAAAAAACAGCCTGCTGACAGAGATAAAATCATGCATGAAGTATTGTGTCTTAGCAGTGGGTGGCACTTTTACTAATACGCAATGTCGGCATAAAGAAATGATCAAAGAATTTACCATTAGAGACATTTTCTACACTGATCAGGAGGTAGATCAGGTGGTATGCCAGGCTGTGTAGTGGATTGTAATCTGGCTTGGTTTAGGATGAGTGGATGGGTTTGTACACTGGCACAGCCATAGGCTGTGGTCACTCTAGCTTGCTATTTCCTCTGACAGTATGTGTGGTACTTTTTCAGTGGGCATTTGATATTCATTTATTTGATCTATTTATATGCATTGCTCATTTGAGGTAGAAAGTTGAGTTGTGTAATTCATTCCGACACGTGGGGATAGCAGAGGCAAGGAATCTGGCAAGTGACTTGGGGCCCTGTTATGATGGGAGCACTGGGCGCCTTTCACTGGAAGAGCTAAGCAGAGGACAGGGAGAGTAGCCCTGGATGAGAGATTTGAGACTGATTTTGTTGCTGTTTTGTAAGCAAAGAGTAGGGTTTTGAATTTGTTGTAAGCTGCAGCTGAAATCCAGAGGAGAGAAATGAACGGTAGAGAAACATACAGTACTCTTTAGGGCATAGCCAACGATGGTGTAACAGGTTTAATGGCATCACTATAAACCAGCATAGTGTATGTGTGTATGGGTATGTGAGGCTCAGGCTGCTCGTTAACATTTCTTTCCTCTCCTGCCTCCTCTAACCCTTAAAGCAATTTGAAATAACTCAGTGAAACACCAGTATTACAATGTTCAACTGAAAAGTACAAAAGCAAAGTGAAGGTTGATCTTTGGCATTGGGACTTGCCATGTAAAAAAAAAAAAGAAAAAAAAAAGCTTTACAAGGTTTTAAACAGAATTCAGTACTCAGACGTTTTGTATATGTTACTACCTTTTTCAAATTCATGATTCAGTGAAGTAATAGAGCTCCATTCAGTTATGCAACTCTCACAGAATCAGATCACAATATGTTTACACAGTGCATCAGACCAACACCACAGTCTCAAACACTACCTTGAGTTATTTTCTATCCAGGCCCACATTTTGTCCAGCTTGTGCTGATACTCAAACTCACAGTTTTTCACCTGTGTTAGCACTTTTCTTAGCAAAAAACCTCTACAGCCACCTGTACCGTTCTGCTTACTCTTAAACCATGAACTTAAGATTTAAAAACAGCACTGATGTGCCTTAGTTGGAAGCACCAAGCATCATTAATTATAAGCTGAGGAATGATAAGACCATTGGTTTCAATTTGTCTTCTTGGTTTTGAGGTAATGAGCCCTTTTTATGTTGCTCAAATCACTAGACAACTCACACACATACACAAGCACACATCTGCCCCAGTCATACACACTTGTATGCATGCACACATACTGTACAGTGCACACTTTAAACTTGCTCACTCAGGCCATATACTCACACACAAGCCATTATGTTAATTAACTAATACATCTTTTCCAGCTCTGCTGTATCTATCACTGAGTTATAAAGTTGCTCAAGGGAGACAACAGGCAGTGGTCTGCAACAACAAAGAGTTTTAAACAAACTTATCTTTTTCCAAAGGAGAGCAGAAGAGGAGGAGACCAAGGGGAAGGAGGAGAGAATGAGGATGTAGGAGGGACAGAATGAGACAGATACAAACAGGCACAAACACACAGGCACTTGCACCACTATTATGTCTCTACTGGCAGTCTCCCAGCACAGCCCTGTGCCTTCAGTACAACTGGTTCATTGTAAAACACTGAGATAACCCAACACAAAGTAGGAGTGCAGATGGTAAGTGTGTGCAGAAGGTAGGTGTTTTGGATCAACACATGAAAAGAAACTAAAGCATAACTGACTCAGGGTAGGGGGATTCAAGAGAAAGTAACAGAGGAAGAAAGGGGTAATATGTTTAATGAAAAGATAAAAGCAATAGTTTCCTTGCAGATGACCTCACGCAGCAGCAGAGAACTCCCCTTGGGGGGTAAGAAGTGGGACAATATAAACATTCTTAATTTTAAAGGTACTTTTGTGTCCCAAAAGTTGTGAAATATTCAGACTAAAAATAAAAAAGTTCTTATAAAGTTACAGAGAAACAGCAGCAGGCAGGAATTAGAATAAAACAAGACCCCGTCTAAAGCCTGTGCGACCCTCGTGGGTCCATTTCCACTAAGCGGACTGGTTTGGTTAAGTACAGTTTTGCCATGTTATAGCCCTTAAACTCTGATCTTATCCATGTTTCCTCAGCTGATGTATGTCTCACTACCCTCCAGTCTTGCTTACTGTGATAGGAAAGCCGTCTCTTTTTGAGATCCAGAACATTTGGCTCAGCTCAGAAGAGCTGTTGTTTGTCCCCCAAAAGGTTCCTTATTTGGTCGCAGTCTGGCTTTTCAAATGTGGATTAAACAATGACAAAGAGGGGGGAAAGGAAACTGACACTCAAATGGGAACTTGCTTTCATAGCACAGGCTCATTCATGAACGCTTCATCATTACCTGTTCGCTTACCCCACAAAATCTATTCAGTCGATAGTACATCATCGTTTCAACTGAAAGCCTGTCTGGGAAAAATGACTGCTGAACATGGCACATGTGAAAAAACCTCTAAAATTTAAAAGAACTGTTGCCAACTTTTTAATAATTGTTTCTCTCAAGTTCTCATTTGGTGTGTCAGTTTTGATTAAATTATGACAATCCAAGTCTAAAGCAGTTTCTCCAAGATCACCTGAATGGTCTTCAGATGCATGACAGTCACCATCACATTACTACCTTTCACTACTTCAACTTTAAAGTCTTTAACTGTGCAATGTGGGTGCCTCCTACTGTAACACAAGTTACTGTTTCATAACACTTCAGATGGTTGTTGATGTGAGAAAAGTAATCTCTACTAGATGGCATTTCACTTCCAGGGCACAAAAGGCATGTAAAAACTCCTAGTTCTGCACTTTTGTATGTATGATGTATGTAATACATCAACATGACATCGACTCAGATAAGTTTTAAGAACACTCCATGTTTTGAATGAGCATGGACATTCATAGTATGTGCATGGATATGAGTGTCTCTGACCATAATGACCATGTTTCAATTTGTAGTGATTTAGTAACTGGTACCTCGTAGATTTAGTCTCAGAGAACTGTTTGCATCTCCACATTCGGAGCCTGAAAAGAAAATAGACTGTCATTAGTAATCTCTTCAGCTGTCAAAATTAGTTCTACTCATAAAACAGATATAGAACATCGTAAATAACAGTTAGATACTGTTACATTGTGCCTCTCTGAGTCAACTGCACCAGACCTATATATTTTTACCAATTACATATAATAGATTAAAATTAAGATTTTCTGCGACTACATTTAGACCTCTGGCTTTGTATCCATCAGGTGAAACACAAAGCAAACAAAACACAACAAACAAAAACCTCTTCCAAGGAAATGAGGCACATGAAAATAACGTATCTAGGATAATTCATTAGATTTTAAAATACGCTATGTAATTTCAAATGTGAATTTTTATTCAAAAAGTGCTCAAGTCCACCAGAGCTCCTCCTGATTTTTTGTTCAGTATTTAAGTTGAAAAAAATGACTGAAGGGACGCAACAGTATGAACTGACAGAAAAGAAAAGTATCTGGCTATTTAAGAATTCAAGTAATAACAACTATGCATCATACTTATAGTGGCACAAATACATTTCAATGGCACACCCCAAACTCATTTATTTGGACAAAATATCACAAGAAAACATTTTCATTCCCAATATTGTAACCTTCTGATAGAGAAATAATTTAAAAACAAAGATGTTGAACACAAAGCAACACCACCACCCAATAGCGATAAGAAAACAGCTTGATAATTTGATGCGTATGCACTATATGCACAACATGAAAGCACATAACAAATGAACCAGCTCAGGACAGCCTACCACATACCTTGACAATGGAGGGTGCTAGGAGTGACATGCCAACAGCCAGTCATCTAACAGACAGTCCCGCGTGTGCGCCCTGGACGACAGTTTCCCCCTGATGAAAGGTGCTATACAAATAAATAAAGTTGAGTTGAGTTGATCACATGGTGCGCAAGTGGCGATGGTTGCTTTGCTCCGTAGTTACTGCGCATGTCGGAGAATGTGTCATAGTAGAGTATCTTTGCATACGTGTTTGATTTAAGTGAGATAATTATGTTCGTTTGAATCTCCTGTGTTTTGTAGCCTTGAAATCTCTTACTATTACGTTATTCCAATGAAACCTTGTTAACTTTTCTGTAAAGATTTAAAAGTTATAGCAATTTTACCACAGCAAAGTTACATAATATAAACAACATCACTATTTCATTTCTTAGAGTGTAGTTTGGCCTGCTTTAGACAAGATTTCAACTCATACCCCATAAAGCCCACCCACTAAGAGGTGCACTGTGACTTGTCCATTGACTTTACTTTCATTCAAAAATATTCTCTCATTGAATGATATAACCCAGGCACCCTGAAATTTTTTTTAGAGGGCAAACCGACCAAAGAGCTGGAAATAAAGCACTATGCTTCCCAGCAACAGCAAAACCTGAAGATCATGGTAGGAAAGTTCTTCACATGCCAATACTTACTGAAAAGTCATGTACAGACAAAATGCTCATCCAGTCATCGTCCAAGAGTTCTTTTTGAAAAGTCCTTCCCTTTTCAAATGCTTTGTATTTTAGGTTTCCCAGACAGACTTAAAGATGTCCATGTAATGGTTATGTTAACAGTCTATCTGGCGTGTCAGGTCTGATTACCTGGTTTCAGGTATGATACACTTGCATATCTTTCAGCTGACAAGGCATCAGTGAAGTCCAGGGGTAGGCTAGGAGCCTTGTTTACAGATTTCAGGACATCCAGGTCTTACCATGAGGGCAGTAGCTGTCTCACTTTGTAGTCTGTAGACAAAACCTTGGTCAAAGTATGTTGTTGTTCCAGGACTCTTCACACAGTCTTTCCTTGTTGTTCCCCATTGTGTTTGGCAGTCTGTCACCATGGCATGTTCTAGAAGGTTGAACTTCCGCCTTCCTCAAGGCTTCCTTTTTCTTCCTGCTGTGTGAGAAGTGGCCCACAAGCTTCCTGCATATCCCAATAGCCCTGTTGATGTCATGAGCCTCATCTTTTACTGCATTATCAGCTAATAAGCAAAAAAGATCCATGAACTTTTTATCCTCTGCAAGTTCAAAGAAACATGCAGTATTATCTGAAGCAGCCTGAGAAGCTTATATTGTAATGAATTTTGTTCTTAAATCAGTGTGTGTGTGTGTGTGTGTGTGTGTGTGTGTTTGTGTGCGGGGGTGTCGTATAAAAAAGCTTAAAAGCTTTTGTCACATATGCTTGGGCTATTTCCAAAAGTGTGAAACAGTTTGGCTTTCAGGAAGCAGAAAGCACAGCGATCATTTTTAAAAGTTTGTTTTGTTTATGCCTGAAATAGGGGGTTAGCGCTGTTGCCTCACAGCAAGAAGGTTTCCGGTTTGCTTTCCAGTCAGGGCCTTTCTGTGTGGAGTTTGCATGTTCTCCCTGTGCATGCATGGGTTCTCTCTGGATACTCTGGCTTCTTCTTATCACCAAAGACATGCTCGTTAGGTTAATTGGTGACTCTAATTTGGTCATAGGTGTGAATGTCAGTGTACCTGGTTGTCTGTCAGCCCTGCAATTGGCTGGCGATCAGTCCAGGGTGTACCCCACCTCTCGCCAGATGACAGCTGGGATAGGCTCCAGCTCCCTGTGACCCCCAACGGCCCAACGGGATGAGCAGTATAGAAAATGGATGGATGGTCAGTAATTTCTTTATATCATTTAGAGATACAAGTTTTTTAGAGGTCTTGTTGTATGGTGTGACACTTGTATAAGTATCCATAACTGTTTTACATAGCACATCTTTCTGTTCAACGTCACCTTATATACAGTGCTTAACAAATTTATTAGACCACCTGTCTCAGAGACCATCCAGCATCATGAAGTGCTTTGAAACTGTATATATATAGCTGTAGACCTAGGGGAAACACTATGGCTCTGTATAATAACTAGGGTTGTTCCAGTTCCAATATTGGAATTGCTCCTGATACTGCTTAAAATGCAGGTATAGGTATCGGCGAGTACACGAGTTTATGCACCAATCCAATATTCCAATACCGTTTGGTTTAGCTTTATATTTTGCTTCATTTAGCCATGCTAAATGTTAGCACTATAAATCAGAAATCACTTCTTCTTTGTTGCTGGAAAGCACTGCATGTACCGGCTGCTGTTTTTAGAGCAGTGAAGAAGAACCAAAGGACCCACTGCAGCAGCAAAGAATGGTGGCTGTGTGACGTTTTTTTTTCTGAATGTGATCATTAAGCCTTCCAGGCTGGTGCCTTCATACTCGACAAGAAATGACACAATTTATCAAAAGTTAAATAACTGTTGAACCATAAATCATTGCCTCTTACTTGATTTGCCTCTTGAAGCTAGCCATTGTGCTGTCCCATTGATGCTATTGATGCCCTTAAATCCCGTGCGGCAGCATTCTCAGCGAGGCTGGAATTCATGTGACTTTTGGGGACTTTAATGACTAAATGCACACCAGTAAACCCAATATTGAACACCTTTTTATCACATAAGCCATGCCTTTTCAGTAAAAAGATCTTTCAAAGCAGACGTCTGTTTGAGCTAATTAAAAGCCATAAAATTTAGGTTTTTATCAGTTTGGTGCAATTGTTAGAAATGTGCTTTATCAAATTTCAGGCAGATACTTCAGTGTACAGCGGAAAAAAAGATGTTAGTGTTCACTACCTCTTTAAGGATTTTTTAAATATTACTTTGATTAGAGCTTAAATCTCACCAAATGACCACATTTTTATTTTACGTCAAGCAGTTCATGCATTTATTTTCATAAAAATGTGTAAAATAAGCAATTTGAAATCATTTAAAAATATTCTTAATTTTTGAAAAAGGCATCTGGCGACCCCCAGGTTGAAACCCACTGCTCTAGATCAACTCTCTGAGCTAGTTCATACTCTGTAGAAAGTGTTTCCAACCCTTTGAGTCTTTCTTATTTCATGGTACTGCAGGGATAGCTTTTTAATCTGTTTCAGTTTTGAAAAGCTGCGCTCTCCTGAAGCATCAGAAATGGGAAGAGTGAGAAGCTCTGGGAAAAACCGACTCCAGAAAATGTTCATAGCTCTTGCTCCTTGAGTATTTCCTTGTTTTTTTCACCACGCCCAGATAGTTTTAGTCATTTTAACATCCTCGCTTGACGGCAATGCGTTTAATCCAAACCACGTCTGTTATAGTACACTGACCTGCCATTGGCTCGTTGAGGGTTAGGAGCGGGAGCTGAGAGTTTATTCATTCATTGTGCTTGCAGGGTTTTTACCGTACCAAGTGGGAAAATTGCAATTAGCTGCATAGTTTGCCTATATGGAAGCGCTGGCCCTGCTTTCACTGCATTTCAATCCTCACTTTCTCATCCTTGTTTACAGCTAAAGACATTAATGTTAACTTAATAAGGTCAGTATAGCTTAATATGCAGGGATCCTTTAGATAATTTATTATACTGATTCCAATGGGGCCTCAGTAACTATTCAGGTCTAAAACATTTCCTTTTACACTTTAATGAATCTTTAATTCTTTGCATTGTAGGACCAGAAATTTCCAGGTCACAGAGATGCTACTAAAGAACATTTTTTTTTATGGAGAAACCGAATATGTATAGGTCTGAAGACTTTCCCTGATTTGCATTGTGAACTTTGTATGTGAGGTAAACAAGTTAGGATCAAGAAATTGATCTTCAGCATGATGTGTTTTTGACAGTTATCTTTTATTGGGCCTTATCTTTTCGTATGTCTTATTTTCCCAGAACTTTCTGTAGATCCTCTGAGGGGGCCGTGTTTGAACTATCCAACAAGGTGAAACGTGGGTCAAAGTCTTTAAGCCTGTGAAGCCTGCTAAAGATTATTTTGAAAAGCTGAAACTTTAAAAGGTTGCAGCAAAGCTCTGATAACCTTTATTTCAGCCTCTTTTTCAGACTCCTACTCTGATCAGCGTTTTTAAAGTTGATGAAATGGTGTGGAGGAGACGGCGCAACATTTTAAACTGAATATCTCACATACACAAATGAATCATAATCTCCTAAAGACTTGTGGTCCAGGTCAGCCTGCAGAAGATAAAATGGGATTATATTCAGTAGCTTATCTTGCCGAGGGAAATATAATTCTAAACTAAACTCTTACACATGACA
Organism: Cheilinus undulatus; assembly: GCF_018320785.1. Classification (NCBI taxonomy): domain Eukaryota; kingdom Metazoa; phylum Chordata; class Actinopteri; order Labriformes; family Labridae; genus Cheilinus; species Cheilinus undulatus. The sequence goes on along the minus strand of NC_054874.1, from coordinate 24,313,838 downwards.
CAATGGCCTTCAACACACAGATACAAGGTGTGGATGTTCCTTACAGCAGTGAGATGTAGATATTATCCTTTAAGCACACAAGGAGTAGCAGAACTATTCCATACTAGCAGCCGTTCAATGAGCTGCTAGTATGGAGCTCTAGGATATGAAAGTAGGATGTAATATGATTAGGTATGATGTAATACCATATTATTTAATTTGATGCTGTGGGCTTAAGCCAAAGAGAAATGAAAGAGAGGAGACAAAGACAGGAAAAGGTCTCTATATGTCTCTTTGGAATGATGGGATCAGCGTTTTCTATTAACACTGAAGTGATGACAGCTTTACAATGCCATCTGTTGGTGTTCAAACTCACCAGACGCAGGAGATAAGAGCTTCAGCCTGCTACCTCACCGCTCCTGCCAGGCTCTCTCTCGCTCTTTCTCCCTGGTCTGTGATTTAAAAGTGGATTTGCAGGATAGCGATAAGAAGACGAGCAAGCGTTCCCTCTTTTATTCCCACTCTCTCTCTTTTTCCTGGATCTCTCTCTCTCCTTCTCTACATGTCTCCACATCCTGATTCTAAGGTTCTTATATTCTCCAACAATCTTAAACCTTTCAGTCAGTCAGCAACCTGCTGCTGTATCCTCTGCTCTAAGTCCTTTACTTTAACGTTTCCTCGTCCTGGTTTCTGATCCTTCACTGGACTGGAGGAGGAGATAAGAGGGATGGCGTGCTTCCTGCTGCTAGATCCCAGCTCATGCACTTCACTGGATTTCTGTCCCGCTTGATTTCTCTCCTTTGCTTGCCCATACAAAATAGGCTTGGAAACTGAAGAGGAGATGTACAAGGCACTATTTTACTCCTGGGATCCCCACTAAAAATATGTATTTTTAGGGAAAGTTCTACAGAGGTGAATCAAAACATGCAGATTCAGAGTTTGTTTTAAAGATCACTTCATTTTCCTGTCAAGCTTCCATGAGATTCCCTTAGAAGGCGATCCAGTTCAGTGATCCAAAATGGTGTTTGAATGAGTCAAAACATACATGATAACCTGTTTTCAAAAATATCTTATTATGTACAGACAAGGCTTCAGTGTCACATGACCTGAAGGAGTTAGTTGCAGAATCACAAACCTTGAGACCTGGCCGCTGGGCACAACTACACTTGATGCTGACATCTAATAACTAAGTAGTAAGTAACTCTTCAGATGAACAGAACAGTTCGGCAGCATACACTTGGTTAAAAGCTTGTTCTCTCTATAACCAGAACCCTACTGAACTCCATTTCTCATGTTATAAAACACCATACATCAGAGCAGTAGACATTAATGGGCTTATAAAGAGGAAGGAAATTAGAGTAACGCTCAAATCATCTGAAACCATGGACAAAGACAATAGAAAAACTGGTATTACTGTAAAAAGTGTTAATTCTCAGAAAAATGATTAAAGAAATCATTTCTGATACATGATGCCCCTCATTTATCAAACTTGCGTAGAAACCAGCACTGATTTGGGTGTAGAATTCATCTTATGACAATGTCCGCAAATGATTTATGATATGTGTACATTTCAAGCCAACAACAGAGCAAGACTGAGTGTTACTGAGTTGCATAACACGCCTCTATAAATTCATGTTTCAGCTGGCTTCACCCCAGAGTTTACCACATGGAGATACGTAATATAGCAAAGATACCTGCTTGCTTTATTTATTATTGCTATTCTCTAGGTCAGAGAAGTAACCAAAAATTTTAAATTTGTTGTCTTTTTAGCCTAAAAAGTGGCGTTAAAGAAAACAGCGTGGGGAAGGAATCCCCACCATGGTTGACAGTGTTGTCCAAAAAACCAAACTCCAGCTGATATATGAATTACTTGAACATTCTTGATAAATAACTTGTATTTGATATTATAAATCTTTGCGTTCAGACTACAGTATAATCAATTTTCTTTACATTTGGGCTTTAAATATGTGGTCAGCTCTTAAGATGTGGACATTAAAGTGAGTTTTTGCTATCAAAAGAAGCAGCACGCAAAACAGAAAGAGGCCAGCTGAAACCTGCTCCTGACTGAGAGGAGAGTGGCAGCAAAGCCTCAGTTTCAGGTATGGCCATTATTAATGTTAATGTAATATAAAAACATCAGGGAAATCAGCTGAAAACTGGTGCAGCTCAATAATACACGTAGGGACTGTCAAAGCTTTGGTTTAATATTAAATACATTTTAAAAGCCATATCTGATACCAGATTCACACTGCAAAGTGAGTCAACGCCGAGCTGAAAACCTGCATATGTGAGCTCAGACCTAGTGTGGGGTTTGAGTTCATGTCCAGATCGAAAAATGCTGATCTGTATGTGGAAATGAACACACAAATTTCTGCCATAGTCAATGACAGTATTTGCACTACCAGGAAAGTTGGAGAAAACTCAAGAAGTCATTTTGATGTTTCATGCAACTTTAATTCTTCATCGAGTGTCTGGCGTAAATGCAACAAAAACCAAAAGATATGATAAAACTGTATTATGATTCATATTGGAGTTTTTTTTTTTTTTTTTCATTCAAACAATTTAAAAAATGTAGTACCTGACAGAGAGCTGGGGGAAGAGAAGCCTTTCAGCCAGGGAAAAGAGCACACAGAGCAACCAGTTGCAGGCTGGTGGGTGGTCTCTGGGAAAAGTTACAAACAGCCACACTCCACTGCTGCATCGCTGCCAGCAGTCACTAATCAGCCCCTGCCTGCTCAAACACTCGCTCTCTAGCCCAGAGAGGAAGATGGTGACGTTCTCATTGGTGTTCTGACCTGCCCATGTGCCAAGAGCGTCCCTGAGTGCTGACACTGCTGGAATTCAACAGCTTTGGCCTTTTTTTCCCTATAGATTTTAGTTTGGAGTTTTGTTTTTAGATTCAGTCCAATGCACACATTGCTCTATATCTTGATCACTTTAAAAGCTCTTGTGGTTTGAATAGGGGCCCTTACACAAGGTCCACAGATTGAACACATCAGTATCATGGGATAACAACACTAGTGCCATTTGAACACTTACATTAGCTGTATTCTCAACTGGAATTTTCATTGATACAACAGCACTGAAGCAATGGTTCGTGTTTGAAATTGGCTAACAAACATTACTTAATAAAAGCATAAATAATGATAAATAGAACAGTGAAGATGAGGAGCAGATGCGCAGACATCAGTGTGCACTGAGCATATAAGGAGCATCAATCTGTTAACAGAGACTACAGTCTGCATTTCTCTTCCCCACCTTTACTGAGTTGCATCAGAATGGAAGGTCAGTTGAAGAATTTGCATCTTTTCCCTCCACCTGTGTCTTTTGCTTTCTGTGCTCTCTCACCCTCACTTGTCCTCCACTGCACTAGTTCACTGTGTGTATACAGGTTGGGGCAGGCTGGCAGCACCTCTATCTGACAGCTTTTTCTTCTCAACATGTCAACAATGTACACTGAAGGAAGACAATCAGAGCTCATGTTTGTCTTCTGTATTTAGTTGAAAGTCTCCTTGGGTTCCATGAAAGGCACTTTTTAATCCAAGTTTGTTTGTTTTTAAATTTATTCATAATGCAGGCTATCCATTGTTGTTGTCCTCAACAGCCCCTTCAGATTATTTGACAAAGCCAGTCTCACACAACATAACCTTTTATTGATTCATTTTTTTAAGGTGATTTGAAATTTTAAGCCCCCTTTAATTTCTTAACATTAGCATAGCTAACAATTCACAAGTTGAAGCTACTTATTCACATTTGAAGTGTACAATTCAGCTTGAAAGTCTGCCAGCTTATTTGAATAGACACACAATGAATTTTGGGATATCGCATACCACAGAGGATGCCCTGGATGGATCCTTCTCTGCCTCAGGATTGTGGACACATTTTTCATCTGCATTTGAAAGAGCCTTTGAAATGGGACAGCCAGCATTGGGGCCTTCAGAGGATGCAGTCCCTGAGTTGGGACACAGCTGTGACCACAGGCGCATTCTTTCTACTGAGGAAATTTCTGTGCTGGTATGTAAACAGAGCCCTTTCCAGGATGGAGGAACTGGAAGCGGCAAGCTTTTGTTCTGTTTCTTTGAATAATTGAACTTCTGTTAGCATGAGGCAGATCTGGAAATGCCAAAAAATGCTTGCTGCCACTGCTGCACCACAGGGAGATTCCTGCTTGGGAAACATGCATGCCAAAAACTCTGGCTTAGAGACTGAAACAAAGCTCTTTATTATGCTGATGTGTGCAGTCTACAGAGAAACATTCACACAAACATGTGCAACTAAGAGGCAAAATTATCTAAGCCTCAGACATAAATCATAATGTCACTCCAGTCTTTGCAGTGTCCATTACACATAAACAAGCAAACTTTTCAAAGGCTGTGCTCTCGAAAATTCATCCCACTTTTATTTTCCTAAAGACCTGATTTTACATCCCAGTATGAATCTGTATGTCTGGCAAAGAGCTAAAGATGACATTGGACTTTTTCTATTTTATTCAATAACTTTGCCAGAGACGGCCCTGTGTATTTAAAAAAACTCACATGGGAACCATATTGATTGCAGACAAAGAGGAAGAGAAGCAGCTTATTCCTGCAAGAAAGAAGAGCTGCTTTCTGTTATGGATGTTTTTGTTGTTGCCACAAGATGAATAAGACCAAACTCTGCATTTATTTTGTTTCTTCTCAATGGAGTCGCAAACTTCGGGACTGCTAATCAAAGAAAATATGTAGATATATTTCTAAGGGAATTAGAGGGATAGACAGTTGTCAACCCAGAGACAGGTCTTTCTTTTTCATTGCCATGTCATTAATTTATACTGATAGAAATGGTTAAAGCTACAAAACTACATTTTATGAACAGTGACATTGACAGTACTGAGTGGAATATGGTAACTTAGGCACATCTGCCTTTATGAGAGCTGGGGAATCTCAGTTGTTAGAGCACTATGTGCAGAAGAAAATCCCTTTAGATTTACAGGAAGAAACTTTAACACTAGACAAGCAAGACAAGTAGGGTGGCCATATGTCCGGCTTTTGGCCAGACAGTCCGGAATTGAAATTCCTTGTCCAGCGCAGCCTCAAGCTGGATGCTTATTTGTCCTCCTTTTGGAGTCGCACCTGAACGTAACGCAGCATATTGTCCATTGCTCTCTTTCTCAGCACTTCAGTCCAGTCTGTTTCTATGTTAAATATGATCCAGGTAATGTATATACAATGCTGACCAAATATAAACCTTACCTGGCCGTCACACATTAGTAAATTAACCCTAAAGATGTCCATTTTTGGAGATCGGTGCCATCCGTGAAAAATGAAGTGCACGCAGTGCCCACTCCCTCCCCCTCCCTCTTTCTCTCCTGATACTTGCTGCGCAGAAACCGTTGTCACATCTGTCCCGTAAATTCACCCATTCTGCAACCTCTATTGTCAAATGTCAGCTTCTACCATTGTTTAGTTTGTGAATTTATGGTAAACCTCTGTGAAGTTCCCGTGCTGTTTCTGATCTGAAATTAATATAGGCTGTCAAACTTCCTTGTACATTTCAGCTGTTCAGATCACGGGTGAAAACAGATAAAGACAAATATATTTTACGGTGATTCAATAAAAGATAACACTGACAACAATAGAGAGGAAGAGAAAAAAGCAAAATGGATGAGCTGCTGTGTGTGAGGGAAGGGGAGGGGTGCAGGGTTGAGTGTAAGGGGACAAAGATCAGCTGGTTTATATTAGTTTTATTTTGAGGAGAAGACCCAATAAAACGGAAAGTGGAGTTAATATTATGATGAAAAAAATTAACTCACTGTGACAACTTTCTTTAGATGGATGGAAATTAAAAATATCCTTATTATTGCAACAAGGAATATGATCATTAAAATCAATGATAATTTTACTAAGAGTTGTGTCCTGAATAACTCAGGCTAAATTGCGAAGACTATGTATTTATTATTATTATTGTAGTAATATATAATTTAGTTATTTTAAAATACTTTTGAGTATTGTTAAGTGACTATGTTGGGGCAATAGTGGCGGCAGTGTTGGGGGCCTCATATCAGAGTCTGCTTAGGGCCTCACTTTGGCCAGGGGCGGTCCTGGATCAAATTGTCCTTCAACGCATGGAGTGTCTCAGAATCACTGTTTCATGGACAATCCCTTTCATGGAGAAAATTGAACTGTAGCGGGGAATACACTAAAATCCTATTTTTGCGATTATTCTTGCTTCACTAAGTGCTGCAAAGTGTCCTCCTTTTTGGTGCTGTGGAAATGGCAACCCTATGGACAAGCCCACGTAATGATCTGAAACCCATGCTGAAACAGACTGGGAGAAGAGCGAAAACATCATTTCTTCACTGAAAGGTTTCGGTGTTCCTCTCTGTGTTTGTTTTAATGAAGACACTTTTTCCAGTTCAGAGAAAACTACAGCTGCGGCTAAGTCCAAGCTAACCACTTCACCAGCAGGCCTTGTATACAACCACTCGCAACAAGTAACCCTTTACCTCTTAACTGTCACACACTCATGCCAAAGCAGGTCAGCAGAAGAGCGAAAAAACATAGTTTTCTGTCACAGAAAGCTTTCGGAGTTGCTCTCTACGCTTGCTTTAATGAATAAATGCTGCCCAATTCGGACAAAAGTACAGCTGTGGCTAAGTCAAAGCTAATCCCTCCACTAGCAGCCATTGTATACAAGCATTCACACAACAAGTAACTCTGCCCCCCATCACATACTCATGCTGAAGCAGGTCAGCAGACAATTGAAAACCTATTTCCCAACATGAAAAGCTTATTGGGTTGTTTTTATTACTGCACATAGGATGAATTCCATGTCACCTCCTTTCCCATACCAGAGATTTTTAACAGTCAGTGACATGGTCAAAGACATTACAATAATGCTGATATCTGTTTCAGAAATGTTCATGGTATGTCAACAATTCCAGTTTTGATTAGCAGCAGAGTGCACAAAGTTCCCTCAGAACACACAGCCATTCTATCTAATCTGGCTCCAGTCATGCGCCAGCCACTTTCTGTGCCAGAGGCCTCCAGTAACACACTGGCATTGTTGAATGTTCGTTCACTTGTTGGCAAGTCACTTTTAATGAACAATTTTATAACAGGAAATAACCTTGATTTTATGTTTTTAACTGAAACCTGGCTAACTGAACACAATAATGCAGTAGTTCCTCTGGAAACAGCCTCACCAAACTATAGTTTTATCAATGAGGCCAGAAGAGGTAGACGTGGAGGCAGAGTGGCTACTTTATTTCATGAAAATGAAAAGTGTCATTGCAAACATTTATCATATGGAGAGTTTCACTCTTTTGAATATGTTGCACAGCACCTGAGATCTTCCTGTCGTGTAATATTAATTAATATTTATAGGCCTCCTAAATACAGTGCACAGTTCTTTAATGATTTTGCCAGTCTCATGTCTGCCGTGTGCATCGACTCAGACAGTGTTCTCATTGAATGGAGACAAACCTGTGGCAGAGCAGACCAGGGAGTTGTGGGCGTATTCAATCCAAGGAAGGTGGGTGGACCAGGAGGCTGGGTGACGAGAGGTAACACAACCAAGAGCTGCCTCCAGATCCTGATTACCCCGATCTGTCTGGCCGTTGGTCTGTGGGTGGTTACTAGATGAGAGGCTGGCAGATGCTCCTAAGGCCTGACAAAATGCCTTCCATACCTGGGAGGAGAACTGTGGGCCTCTGTCAGAATGTCTTGGGGGATTCCATGGAGTCTAAAACATGTTGGATGAGCAAATTAGCAGTCTCTAGAGAAGAAGGTAGCTTAGGCAGGGGGATGAAGTGCACAGCCTTTGAAAAACGGTCAACGGAGTGAAGGCCTGTGACAAAATACACAGCGATGTGTGGTCATGGCCAGTGAGGAATAGCAAAGGGATGTAGGAGGCCAGCGGGAGCATGGGGAGTGGCTTTACTGCAAGCACAGACAGAGCAGGCAGAGACAAACTCTTTCATGTCAGAAGAGATGAAGGGCCATCAGAACCTTTGCCGGAGAAGATGCAGGGTCCGATGAAAACCAGGATGACACGCAACCTTGGAGGAATGTCCCCACTGGAGCACTGAAGATCTAACAGCAGGGGGAACAAACAGCTTATCCTGTGGAGGAACTGCAACAGCCACTTGAGTCTCCTGGACCACCTTCTCAATCTCCCACCTGGCTGCCCCTACCACACAGGAAGACAGTGGGATGTTTCCTCTGCAGACTCCTCAACAGCAGGGGAAAACTAATGCAACAGAGTATCAGGCCCGATGATTCTGGAGCCTGGCCAGTAGGTGATGGTGAAGTTGAAACGGCCCCGAAACAGAGCCCACAAAGCCTGACATGAGTTGAGCCTGCAGGCAGAACGGAGGTAGGATAAGTTTTTATGACCTGTCCATACCACAAATGGATGAATTGAGCCCTCCAGCCAGTGACTCCATTCTTGCAGAGCCAGAACCACTGCCAACAGTTCCCGGTTTCCCACATCATAGTTTCTTTCTGCAAGAGTAAGCCAGCGGGAAAAGAAGGCACAGGGATGCACCTTCTGATCAGACGAGGAGCGCTGGGAGAGAGCCTCACAGATGAGGATGAGGGACGAATGAGTCCAGCAGCTAGAGAATCTGAGATATATTTCTCCATAGCTTCCCTTTCAGGTCAGGAGAAGTTGTAAAGCTTACTGGTGGGTAGGGGGCACCAGGAAGCAAATCTATACTGCTATCATATGGTCTGTAAGATGGATGAGACATGGCCCGATCTTTACTGAAAACTTCATGGATGTCATGATACTCAGAGGAAACAGAGGTGAGATCAATCGGTTCAGTGAGAGCTGGTGTGGCAGTGACAGTAGCAGGGGTGGCAGAATGAAGACAATGAGAGTGGCAGAACAAACTCCAATAAGTGATGGATGATGATGGCCAGTCTATGTGTGGGTTGTGTAACTTTAACCAGTGGAGACCTACACAAGTGGTGACGTGGGTGAGGAAATAATGTACAGTGATATGGTTTCGTGATGGTTACCAGAAAGGAGGAGGGACACAGGGGCAGTACAATGAGTGACATGAGCTAGAAGCTTCCCATCAAGTGCAAAAATGTCCTTAGGCTCAGGTAGGGGTTCAGAAGGGATCTTGGACTGAGAAACAAAATCAGAGTCAAGAAAATTGTCGTCTGAGCCAGAATCTATCAAAACTTGAGTAGGAAAGGAGACGTGACCACCAAACAGTACCTTTGAGTTGAATTCTGTTGGATGGAGAAGAAACAATGGAAGTATGGCTCACCAGCGCCCCTCCTGTGGGCCTGGTCTTTTGGCTGACCTGGACAGTTGGAGAGGATGTGACCAGCCTGGCCACAGTAAATGCAGAGTCTCTGGTGGAAACGGCGTTGATGTTCAGCATGGGTGAGCCTCATCCTTCCCAGCTGCATGGGTCCCTCGGGGGTCTGGGGCAAGGCAGTCTGCGTCGAAACGCTGGGTGACGGATGATCCGTAGGCAGAAGAGGAGGATCTGAAGGTGCATGTGGTTTGGGCAGCCTGGCTGAGAAAGTCTATCTGCCTTCTCTCTCCCTATGTCTCTCTCTATTACGGTTATCTAAACAAAAGGCTAGGGAGATTAGCTAATCCAATGACGAAGTTTCATCCCGGGCAGCTACCTCCTCACTCAACCCACGAAGGAAAACCCCCTGCAAGGCCTCTTCATCCCAACCACTCTCAGCTGCGAGAATGTGGAAATCACTCAAATAAGCTGAAACAGAACCTGAACCTTGGTGTAGAGAAAGGAGCCGGTTACTGGCTTCTTTTACTTTGAGAGAGTGGTCAAAAACCTTAAGCATTTTAGCTGTGAATACATGGTAAGACTGACAAATGGGGAAATTATTGTTAGACATGGCTAAGGCCCAGGCTGATGCTTTGTCAGATAACAGACTCATAATGAAGGCTATCTGGGATCTGCCAGAGTTGTAGGTTGAAGGCTGCTGGTTAAACACTAGACAACACTGATGAAGAAACTGACTACAAGACCCTGAATTTCCTGACTGGTGTAGGAATTTATGGTTCTCTGGGTTGACTGGGTTGGGCGCCAGGAAGAGCTGGAACTGGCACTGGTGTAACAGAGACAGATGGAGCAGAAACTGGCAGTGCTGGATCCTCGACCGGGGCTGCAAGTGAGGCAAACTGGGTGGAAACTTGGTCCATGTGGCTGCCAAGTTGTGTCACACTGGAGGCAAGGGTGCTTAGAGAGTCCATTATCTGCTGAAGGGCCTGTTCATGCTGCCCAACTCTTGCTCCTTGAGAGGAAATAGCCTGCTTGATTTTGTCAGCCTCTGCGAGATCCATTCGGCCAGATAAATCTGTTGTGTTTTACTCAATTTGGATCCAAAAAAGCAGAGGTGGAGGCAGGCAGATTTCTCAAATAAAAGTTTATTAACAAACAAAAAGGAATGCAGGCTGTGGAGACAGGGTTCAGGCTGGCGAGGCAAAAATCTTCAAGACTGAAGCAGCAGCTTGGCACACTGGAGACCTGAGCAACACAGATGAAACACAGGGAAGCAAAAATCCAAAAACGGTGCAAAGCTTCTCTAAAACACTGGAGAAAAAGGTCGTAGAGCTCTACCATACTAGATGGAATTATCTGGCAATGAAGTGGAGTTCAGACCAGGCTTTTAAAGGGAGCTTGATTAGTGACTACAGGTGTGACAAATCAGCTGCAGCAGAGTCCGCTTCACCCTGCCTCACAAAGACCCTGTAGAGAAAAACAGAAAGGGAGGAGAAGAGAGAGCAACAACCAAAAAACTACACAGAATCATCACAGAAATGCTGAAGCAGCATTTCAGGGTGGATGAGACCCAGTGTCATGATCCTGATTTTTTATTTAGTGTGTTTAAGACCTTAAAGAGATTTTTTTTTTTTTGCTAGGCCTACCTAAAAAAAACTAAATAAAACATACTACAATAATTTCAGCAATTCAATTATTTGTGAATTGAAAAAGGACATCTACTTTCTGCAAAGATTTAAGTTTTAGCCCCACAGAAACAGTCTGAGACAGTAATGTGAGCCAGAGAGAGATTATAAGAAATCAGGGACCAAATGAGAGACAAGAGATGACAAAGAGGATAAGGAAATCCTTCCCATGAAGCTGTTCCTCTACACACACTCCCCCTGTTTGAGCCAGTGTCAGGCTGCATCTGCAGACGGCTGATGCAAAATCCTGTTTGATAAAATGTCAGTACCCCAGTAATCCGAGCCCTTTAGCAATCGAGGTCAGAGGAATCTAAGCGTTGCAAAAGAGAAACAAAAGCAGCTTTTCTTCAACAAAGTCACTAACCTGAAACTCCACATGACCTACTACCTGGCAGATATCCAGGAAGAAAGCCTTCGTTAATTGTAGGAATATTACTTATTCAAAGTGTAGTTAAAAAAAAAACAAACAAAAAAAAACAACTTTTGTTCAGTTGCTGTTGACCGTAAAAGGCAGCTGGCTGCAGAGAAGCTAAACAGTCTTACAATAAGGATCACTGACACATGCTGCCCAGGTGTAATATTGATTTAGTCTTATTAGATAATACTGGGTCTGGGATTTTTTTTCAGTCTAGGTTGCTTAGATAACATGCAATATGTGTTTACTGATGACTCTAAACTTTGTGGTTCCTTGAAGACTGACCTCTGACCTTTTCTGTTTATACTCCTGATATAACCTTGAGAATCATGCCATGTGTGGCTGTGAGCATAAGTTAGGGCAGGAAGACTGTTCATCTCCATTCATCCTTTCATTCATTAATAACCAACCACTCACGTGTCTCTCTTTTCCCGCTCTGTTTCTTACACTGGTAATCAACTGGTATGGACGTCTACTTACTTAAATTCTGAGCCACAACCTTTCTCTATCTAATCATCCTGTTGCTGTCATATTTTAAAATCTGTTTCACCTCACCTGTGTTGTCAGTCTGTTGTTTCAGTGCTCCAGCTGCAGCCCTACTCCTCCCCAGCTACCTCCACAACATCTCATCCATCATTGTCCAGGTCCAGCTCTAGTTTACTCCTAGGTGGTGGTGCATGTCTACTACATCATATATGTTGTTGCTCTGACTGGTTCATAAGGAATATGATTCATTATAATTCCAATCACTTTCTGGAATGTTTGTCCCTTCACAAACATCAGACACAGGAATGGGATGTGAAATTCATCCCATGCCATGGATATGTGATACAGCCTGTGACGGCCTGTCCTCTCTGCTTTATGGGTTGGGTTGGTTTGGTTTCCTGGTTCAGCAGCCAAATAGGCAGACTCAGAGGGCATTAGTAAATCAAGCAGTTCAACTCTGCATACCTGAGTTAATTACCTTGTTAAAGTAGCTTCCACTCTAACTGTCCTCGCTCCCTCCCAGACCCCCATAGGTGGTTTGATTACTCCACAATTTACACTCATCCATACATTGCATTCATGACTGATCTAGCTGACTTACATTATAATGGATATTTTAACTTTAGTTTGTAATAACTTAACTTGAATGCTGCTAAAACAGAATGAATATTGCCCTCAGACTGAAGGACTTTGCAAACTGAGTAACCATCAGTCTTTTTACATTCTAAATTGCTTCACATTTAAAAGAAATGCAGTCTTATGTTGTGTTAATCATGGTAAATGGACTTGAGCTCGTACAGCGCTTTCCTAGTCATCTGACTACTCAAAGCATTTTGACACCACAGGTCAACGCTACCCTCATTTGCTGAATTCTGACAATTTCTCATATAAATACAAAAATAAACATATTGGACTCAGAGGGCAAGGCTTGATAGTTTTTTTTTTTTACTGATTATGGACCTGAAACACTCAATTACTGACTCAGTGTACAAAGGACTTAAGCAGGTGAATTTCACCTGTTTGAAATACACAAACTTTGTAACTTCTGTAGATATCTCTATTACACTGAAACAACCATTATCGAGAGCAGCAAGACATCCAAAACTGATTTTTTAACAAAAATGGTAATTGAAACATGAGTGTTGTTTGTGAGAAGGAATTGGAAGCTTGTGTCCCATGACTATATTTCTAATTGACTTTTTTGAGCTGAGAACTTCAAGTTAAACTGTTCAAGAATCCTTTAACGGGAAGTGTCTCATCCTTTAGATCAATAGTCATTTCTCTGAACTGATGTCCCCAAAGATTAGTCGATATAATGTTCTGTCTGTCCCATGAAACAGACACCAAGGGATGTGTCGGTGTCTGATAGGAAGGCTAGGTGTGTGTGGGTCTGTGCGTTTGTGTGAGTGAGCAATAAGATGGGCTGTTTGTCCTCTATGGGGTCATAAAGTTAACAGCCATAACCAACATCATAAAGAATGATCACAGGAAGTCAGCCTCACCCCGAGGCTCTCACAAGCTAACATAAAAACAGACATGTCTGCCTCACACGCTGAACACCAATCCATCACAGTAGTGCCATGTTGAGCTCGGGCAGTTTCACTCTAACAGTGTCCTCCTCTGGCAAACTTGGTTGTTAGAGCTTTTCTATTTATTTTTGCTTTCTTTCTTTTTTATGTGAAAGAAAAAAACATTAAGACCTTTTAAATTATTCCTCTGTGGGCAAGTGCAGGCTGATTTGATATCTATAAGGGACAAGTCACGTTTTAGATTATTTTAAGGCGCTACATTATGAGTGTTAAAGACTTTTTATTGTTTTAATGTTTGACATCATCAGTGACAGATTTGAGAATTCATTTTTTACCTCACTTTATTACAAACAAATGAAGCAATTTATGCTTTATTTGTAAAGACTAGCTGACCAGCGTTGCTCCAGGCAGCTTCTTAAGGAGTGTGATTAACGCTTTTTATCCTCCTCCATCTGTCTTTTGGAGTAAAACCAAAAGTCATTTTTAAAAATTAATGTGCATGCATAGTTAAGTGAAACCAGAAAATTGTATGAAAAGTATGAAAAACAACAGCAAGAGAGACAACAAAGAGGGACATTTTAAGTTTACAAAGTAAAATACTGTGTTTGCATTTACTAATAGCTGATTATAAACAGACTATATAAATTTACTTGGATGTCCAAGGATCTGAATTCAATTTACGGTTTTTAAGGGAAAGAACCTTTAAACTATAACTCTTCTGTTATCCTCTTCAATAAATAAAATCTGCTGTGGTGAATTCAGTGTAGATCATGTTTATTATGGCATGTTTATTACCTCACCCTGGCTGCTTACAACACATAAAGAATGGGGGTGAATTTTCAATAGCGTCACGTGATGTGTGATGCATGATGTTGATGGCTGCCCTTGTGCTACTGATTCCTCCACATTGTATTGTACACAACAGCATATGGTACACAGCCAACTTTTCAAATGAAAAGTAGGCATTAAAAAGGTGTCTTATATGACAAACAGCATGGAGAATATGTGGTCAGTTTGATGTATTTTGTTGTAGATCAAAAACACCAAATTCTGACTGTTCGGCACCCTGGGGGGAGCTTAAGCTGCAATTTAACCTCTAAACAGCTTGACCACACAGACACAGTCATTTCATCCAATAGCCAATAACTGAAGGCAGAGTCCATCTGCAAAATGTCTCTGAAACACAGACAAAACAAATAACAGCAAGTCTGCCCTCTGTGTTTGCTGTCACTGCTGTCTCATTACAACGTCTAGCTGCCACTGACTTGGCAGGGTGACTCTGTTTTTACTCTGCAGGTAAACAACCTAACAGGAGCACATGTGATGCTTTAGACAGAGAGTCTTCAACCGAATGGCAGATGTGTAGGTGGTGACCTGTCTTGTCGGTATCTTGCAAAAATAATTTTGTCAGAGTAGGTGACTGTGGGAAGGGTAATTTCTTTTTTAAAGCCACCTTAAGACAGTAATCTAAACCCTAAGAATACTTTTTTTTAATAAGACCTGTGTATATGGGTGCTTAGTAGTACTGTTATTCAATTTGGGTCTAAGTCTTTATATTTTAGCACAAAGAATTTAAATTCTACATTCTATGTTAAAACGTGCATAGTCACTGTCTACTGCAGCTCTGTATTTGTCTGAGAACTTTTTTCTGCCATCACCACAGAGCACAATGACCACCCGCTTTTACCTGACTGTTAATTTTACTCATAACAATGGGCAGACAAAATTCATGGCTCCACCAATCAGAGACATTGCCATGACACTCTAGGATTGTGGGTATTGTAGTGCTATTGCCCGAGATCGCAAATGGGACATTTTTTTCTCAAAACAAGGTTGATAATATGCTTTCTTTGACCTTTAACATGGCCATGTGTATTCGTTTCCCCTTTTAAACTGTTCTTTGCTGAAAAACAACTCTCATATTCACCTCAAGCGGCGGAACCAGGCTGGAATTTTGCCGTTAAGAAAAGCATCAGCCAATCAGAGAGACAGCTGTGACCCTTTAGGATTATGAGTAATGCCTGAGATCTCAGACAAACCATGTTCTTTTCCAAATGAAATGGATAACATGTCAGCATGTGTCAGGAGGGGATGGGCCTGTCTTACCCCCCTTCCCTCCAAGCCCTTGTCATGATGTTCTATCGGCATGTTTTGAAATTCCAGGGTGGATGCACCTCAGCTGAAACTCTGGGGTTTACTCTTTAAAGGTGTTGGCAAGCTGAGCAACCTTGAAAGTAGGAGAGCCTGTAAGAAAGGTCTCTCTGTGATTCTAAATCCTGAATTCTTGAGTTTTCCCGTGGTGATGAGAATGGCAGAGAGGGAAGATTGACAGACAGAAGCTCTGAGAGAGATGTGATTGGTGTGAAAGCCTCTTAAAGGATTCTGTAAGAATGAGATGCAGATGACAACTGAGAGTTAAAAACTGTGCAGGCTGACAACAATGCACAGACACATGCAAACACATATTTGTCATCTCTCACCTTCACGCAGACTTAAGCTTCAGCAGCTAATGAAGATGGGAGCTGCAGCCTTCTATTTGCCGATCAATATGTAGACAGTGTGTTTAACTGCTTGTATGTTTTTTCAATACAAGTAAAACTGACTTTTTTTCAGCATCACAGCTTCTCTTCTGACGGTGTAAAAAACAAAAGCAAAAAAGTTTGTTTCATTGTTTCCTTTCGTAACATAAAAACACCTCAAGGGACCAACAGCGGTTTTTGTTTTGAGTCTTGTAGGGAAAACCAAAAACCACATTTCAGCCCATTTTTTTTCCAATTAAAATAAATAATCACTCAATACTCTGTTTTGGTGGTGGGTGGGCCTAAGTGGACCTTTGCTTCTGACTGACCAGTGTGCACCAGAATCACATGCTCACTGTACGCTTCAAAATTAAAGTACTAGAGTGCAATGTCATCATTGTTGATGCCTCCTCAGTTAGTGGTACTTCAACTCTACACCTATTTTCTCTTTATTGTGTTATTAATAATGCATTCTTTAATCAAAGGGAATATTTTAATCATATAAGTATTGATACAATATTGATGTAGGTCTTTGCCATGAAAGTCCAAGGGTGATGTCACTTGATTAAACAGGATGCTTACATGTTCTGTGTTTTTGTTTCTTGTAATGCTAATGAAAAAATATTACATGTGGACATTTTGTTACAGAAATCTGACAATAAAAGTCAGCCTAGCTGTGTTGAAGTATAATTTTAACAGATCACTTAAGTTAATGCAGTTTTGATGGGACTATAACATGTTCAACCAGACATAACAAAGCCGTTACAAGTGACTGAAAATGTTTTTTCCCTTGTTTTGATAAACCATATTCCTGTTTTGGAAAGTACTTTTGGACTATCTCAGTGTGCTGGCAGGCCAGTATAGTGTTGTTTTCAGTTCTGTCAGTAGATGGTGCTGTTCTTTCTTTTGTATTCCTTTGCTAGAGTTATCACAGCCAATCAGAATGACTCAGGTCAGGATGAATCAGGAAGTGAGTCTGATAAGTTTAGTTAACAGCTGACAGTGACAGAGGTCAGTATGAAATTGAATCTTCATTGTTGTTTTACCGAAAGCACTGCCTGTGAGTATTTATAGCATTGAACATGTTTTAAAGGACATTTTTAAGGTCATTTTATGTTTCTAGTATTTTGAAGAGTTATAATTAATGAACTGTTGTTTCAGTGATACGGCCTTATTGTGAATTTATGTAGCTTTGAGATATTCCTCATCATTTAGTTTTACTCTGTTTATGATTGAAGGAAACATCTCACTGAAGAAGAAAATACACCTGTCCATTTGTCAGAGTTATCTATATGCATAGCTGTGTTCAAGTCGAGCAGTGAGGGCAAAACACTCAGTGATCTGTGTTACTTGAACCTAGTCCATACAGTCTGCCTCACAGTGTTGTCTGTTCTCCTGGCAGGTTTAGAATAAAAAAAGTTTGAACCTGAGGTGAGTTGTATTTAGCTTTATTGGTGTACAGTTTCTAAATTGGGAGTTAATCTTAGTTTTTGTTGTTTAAGGGCATCTTTATGAGTGTATTTAGACATAAAACAGAGTTAAAGACCCTGTAAAGTGAAATCCAAAGTTTTTGTCTTAACACTCTTGATATGTTGGAATATGTTTGCTGTAAACACATGAAAACACTAAGATCGGGGCGCGCCAGTAGTCGAGTGGTTAAGGCGCCCACCATGTACACGGGCGGCCCGGGTTCAAGTCCGTCCTGTGGCACCATTTCCCGCATGTCTCTTCCATGTTTCCGAGTCTATCCATTGTCCTCCTCTATCTAATAAAGGCACGAAAAGGCCCAAAAATAAATCTGGAAAAAAAAAAAAAAACACTGAGATCTACATGAGACTGAATTCTGGATTTAGGCCATTTCACCTCTTTCCTGGCTTGGTTTCATGTGGGCGGGGCCAATATGTGGGCTCACAATGTCATGAGCCCACAGTAGGGAATGACCCCCCCCCCCCCCAACACTACAATATTGTGGAAAGAAGCAGTCACCTGGAGCAGGGGCTTCTGGGATTATTTTGTGCAAAGGGGTTTTTAGGGGAAAATATTTTTCCAAGTATGACACCATGAGTGAGGGGGTTAATGCTACACTACCCTGCCTGTATGTGACTTAATCTGTGGTTCTAAATAAAAGATAGCTGCCCATGCGTATTGCATGAGGGCTTGTTAAACTCTTCAACTTATTTATCAGCCACTCCTTATCACAGTTTGCCACAATCTAAAATCACAGAGCAGTTCATCTCACTACAGTCTGTTGGACTGTTCTTAGCCACAGTGGTCTATGGATCATTTAAAGCATCATAGCAGAGATTTGAACAGACTTTGTCTCTTCTTCGAGGGTCAACAAAAGGTCAAGAGACAGGCTAATGGCATGAGTGCATTCCTCCATTCAGATTGTAACATTTTTAAAACCTGAAGGGATCATATTCCTCCGGAGTGGGCGTGGAATCAGCTCATTCAGTAGACACGCCCACACCATCCTGGAACAGATTTTACTGCCTCATTTTTCATGATTTGAAGCTTAATTTTATAAACTTGGAGATGCTTTATTTGACTGAAATTTGACCTGGGGGTTAATAACAGTGATCTATTATACGACAAACCTAAATACAGATTTATTTTTACTTTACAGGGTCTTTAAATATCCTCTTATCTAGTGTAAAATTTCAACTCTGTTGAACTAGATTTTAATCTACTTTGGTGCTTTATATTACCTTTGGCGTGGAACATTTTCCCTCAGTAGGTGCCAGAGTTAAACTGAATCAGAGTTCATTTGTTCTCTGTGAATGTCTTACCCGTGAGTCTTACAAGTGCTGCTGTTACTTGAGGCAGGCTTACATGGTGCATGTGAAAGCGTGGATTTTAACACATGTGGAGTTTGAAATTTAATCCTATTCTCTGGTATAACTCCTGGGTTGAGTGTTAAAACAACACCGGAAACTTGGACCCCAAATGACCACAGAAATCTGCGTAAACTTTATTCTTGCAGAGTTACACATACATTGTCAAATTTGCTGTGCAGACAGAATTTTTCTCTCGTGTTGGCTTTATTGCATGTCCTGAAAGTCAAGCCCAGAAAAGCTTTCCTTTTACTTGCCTTCAGCATTTTAAAGTAAAATAAAGTATTACTAAACAGGGGAAGAAGTAAGTGCTTATCATTTGACAGTGGTCACTGGACCTACTATGAATTTTAAAATTGGAGGTTAGCTGAGGCCATCCTGAAAACAAGACAAGCAGAGATTATGCAAAGTAGTTGAAGTTTCACTATGAACATTGCCAATGATCAGACGAGAGTTTGTAAGCACAATTTAAATTCCTGACCTACATTGTTGTCTTTATCTCCACAGGTCTGTTTAATCTAAAGTGCCTGGCACCCTTATCAGTTAACTTCCCACAGGAGTGACACCCCTCTCTTTCTCCAAGGGGACTAAAATCTCCCTTTAAAGGTATATAATTTACTATCACTTCCTGCCACTTTAAAACTTCTGCCCTTTTAAGAGCTGAGCCCACATTTGTCACAGGTTGTTGTTGCAGTTCTGCATTAGTGAAGATTCAAAGTACAACAGCAGATTAAAGCCTTTAAGTAAAGTGTCTTCTCCATTACACAACATGTCATCAATAAAGTTCAACCCAAAAAGGCTATCTTAAATGATAGAACGAATACACAATGAATGATTACATGTACATTTATCTAATCAGCTGAGTCAATTGCAATATTATTGATTATTGTTCAGTGGTTAATGGGGTTTACATTTTTGATGCATATCTTTCAGTAGGATGAAAGTATCTTGTGTTGGTTTCAAAAATAGATTAGCCGTTGTTTCATTCTATATAACATACTGTGAACACATGGGATCAAGCTAAAAAAGGATTGCACTTCTAAATTAGTTTTATGACTCATAAACATGTCTCAATTAACAAAGTATCATTTATACCATCCATAATCAATACGGGTCATGGCCAGGCTAGAGTCTATTCCAGCCACGAGTTGGGTGAGTGATGGAGTGATCATAGGGCTGACATAGAGACAAACAAACATTCATGCTCACACTTGTGTCTAGTTTAAGTCACCAGTTAAACAACAAGCATGTCCTTCAGCAACTTTACAGAAGACTAGGTTGTTATGAAAACAGTTGCTGAACTACAGGAAATCACGTTTGCTCATAAACCAGATGAAAAAAGTTTGGTAGACCAAAATTGCTGCTCTTTGGACACTTAATTTGAAAATCTTTCTGAGGATTTCTTTAAAGTCATTCAAATAACATTTTTCTTTTTTCTTTCTCCCTCATCAGAATTCATTGATGATGGTTATGTTTCTGATCCAAGGAATTTAATCAAAAGTTCCACTGCAAATGTGGAGTCCAATCATGTTTCTGCACACTGAAGGCTTCTTCTGTTTACACTGAAATGTTTTTAAGTTAACACACGAGGCAGCGATTGGCTTCCAAGCAATTTGTGATCTCTGAAAATGTTTGGATGCTTTTAGAGCAAATAAATGTAGGAACTTGCTTCCTGTGTCAAACTCTGCATGGGCATTATTCTGCACAGTGAAGCTGAAACACACAAGTGAAGAAACGACGAGCTGAACACTCTTTTGGGAGATGGATCAGGTGCAGCTATCACACCTTCATGTTCAGGCCTGTACTCTTTGTTTTCACATGTGAGAACAAGTAAAAAAGCATGATGTTGTTTGTTCTTGGTAATGGGTGACTGCAGCAGAGTGTGTGCTATATTTGTGATTTGACCGAGTTATGCTTATGGGAAGTTGTGCAGTAGTATTTGTTATTTCTTTTATTAAAGTATATTTATTGTAACTTAATTTAAATTCCAAATACCAAAACAGTTGGGACACTGTACAGAGATTTGCACATTATGTTTTCAACCTTTCTTCAGATGAGTACAGCACAAGAAAAGATAATTATTGTTCAAACTTTTTTCTTTTTTTGTTTTCAGAAATATACAAAAATTGACACAAAAAAGTTATAATTTCGAACATTATCTTGTCTTTGTACTGTGGTCCACTGAAAATAGATTGAACTTAGCAAATCTCTATACTTTTACTCTCGTTTCACATAATATCCCAACTTTTTGAAATTCTTGTAGTTGTCAGTGTGTTTTTTATTTACTGTATCTACTGTGCAGGATAACAGAGCTAGATACAGAGAAAATGACTTGACACAGCATAAACCATCATGTGTGCATTTTCCTGGCAGCTGTAGCAATATAATAAGATTATGATGCTAAATTTGACAGATTCAGTGGATTATACGACTGACTCCAAATACAGTAATAAAACACGAATCAGACCTATAAGGCTTTTGCAGCGTACATACAAAATGCCTGGAGCTTAAAAAGAAATGAGTGTAGGATGAAGGGGGATAAAGTGAGGGGAGAGGGAGCACATTTTAGCTATCAGCCCACAGCTAAAAGTCGTCTCTCTTCATGTGGGCTATTTTTAACTTCCTCCTTAATCCCTCATCCTTTGATGAGCCGAGGATGGATTCAAGATTTCTTTTTTTTTTTCCTTTTTCACAGGGTGACTGATGAAGGAAAACCACTTGTTAGGAAAGTCCAACCTCATTAGCACTGATGTTAGTCATTTGCAGACATGCATACAAGGGTGGAGAATGCACCAACGCACGAAGTATCGACGCAAATTCAAAGACAGTGTGTTGTGAGTTTATGTGCAATGAAAATATGCATATTACTGTATCGATGCAGGATTACATATCCCTTTTATAGCATCAAAGTGGCACATCTATTTTTAATCCAACCACATTCACTTTAATGAGTGTGTTGGTGCAGCTATGATCAGGACCAGCAGTCTTTGCACTAAGCTCACTCTTGTCTGACACAAAGGCTAATAATGGGCTTTAGTGGGGATATATTTGATTTGGCTGCACATGCACACCCACAAACCTTTTAAAGCCACATTTTACATTAGTTCACTTTCTTAAGATAGAGTGGGTCTTGTGAAAAATAGTCCTCTTTAATCTGCATAGAGCAGTTAAGTAATCTATAGTATGCTTGGGAGCTTAGAGATGTAATTGGCCAACAATGACAGTAGGATAAATCCTGGCCTTACTTCATGTGAAAAGTTGCAGAAAGTACTTTCTAGAGTATGCTGTTGTGGAGTGAGTCAGGAGGGGTGACTGAAGGTCTTGGAGCAGCTGCAGGGTAGGCGTACAATCTGACAGACTTAGAGAACTAAAGCAATAACATAAAAGGATTTGAGCCTGCTTAGATCTTCTCTAGCAGATCCACTGTGTGCTCTGATTAAAGTCAGCTGAGCATAGCTGGCAAAGCTCTGATGGGCCTCTGCATGCAGAGCACCCTGCATATTACTTCAAGCTAGCTTACTGTTAGTTGGTGACAAAATGAGTCCTTTAATTGTGGTTGCAAATTTCACTCATTGTGAGGCCAATGCAAATATTCTTTCAGCTACTCATTTCTCAAATAGTTTTTCAGGATGCAAACAAAGTGACAAAAAACATCATGGACATAATTAGGGGTGACCCAGAATAGTTGGCAATTCGATGATACTATTCGGAGGAGTCTGATTCGACTATGGACCTCATAGTCGAATGTTATGTAACCATGATCGTAACATTATGACTACATGGGGCTGCTAAGCCTGAGTGGCCGTTAGCTGGCAGTTGCCGTTCATTAGCCAGTAAAAAGGGCGGAAGTCCTGCAGATAAAAATATAACCGGTCAAAATGTCCAGCAGAAAACATGAAAATGACCAATATTATATTTTGTGTAACCTAGAAGATATGTTGTGAGAATACATTAAAGACCCTGTAAAGTAAAAATAAATCTGTATTTAGGTTTGTCATATGATAGATCACTGTTATTAACCCCTGGGTCAAATTTCAGTCAAATAAAGCATCTCCAAGTTTATAAAATTAAGCTTCAAATCATGAAAAATGAGGCAGTAAAATCTACTCCAGGATGGTTTGGGCATGTTTGTTGACTGAGCTGAAGCCACGCCCACTCAGGAGGAATATGATCCTCTCAGGTTTTAAAAATGTGACAATCTGAATGGAGGAACGCACTCACGCCATTAGCCTGTCTCTTGACCTTTTGTTGACCTTAGAAGAAGAGACAAATTCTGTTCAAATCTCTGCTATGATGCTTTAAATGATCCATAGACCACTGTGGCTCAGTACAGACTGTAGTGAGATGAACTGCTCTGTGATTCTAGATTGTGGCAAACTGTGATAAGGAGTGGCTGATAAATAAGTTGAAGAGTTTAACAAGCCCTCATGCAGTAAGCATGGGCAGCTATCTTTTATTTAGAACCACAGATTAAGTCACATACAGGCAGGGTAGTGTAGCATTAACCCCCTCACTCATGGTGTCATACTTGGAAAAATATTTTCCCCTAAAAACCCCTTTGCACAAAATAATCCCAGAAGTCCCTGCTCCAGGTGACTGCTTCCTTCCACAATATTGCAGTGTTGGGGGGGGGTCATTCCCTACTGTGGGCTCATGACATCGTGAGCCCACATATTGGCCCCGCCCACATGAAACCAAGCCAGGAAAGAGGTGAAATGGCCTAAATCCAAAATTCAGTCACATGTAGATCTCAGTATTTTCACGTTTACAGCAACCATATTCCAACATATCTAGAGTGTTAAGACAAAATCTTTGGATTTCACTTTACGGGGTCTTAAGTATAAACTAAAAGTTGCCTAATCTTACTACACCCACCATCCTGAGGTGCTGGGGTTGTTTATCTCCTCAGATGGCAAGAACATGGCTAATTATGTATCCACGATGATGTCAAAGCAAATCTATCTCTCTGTGCGTGCTCAGTATTGCTGGGAACTATGCAGGGAAAGTGGGAAAGTTTGACCAGAGCTTTCTCGTAAAGCATAATTTTAATCCAAGTGAGGTTTTCCTGGTTAACCAAAGGCTTAATATCATCAGCAGTATGGAGGGATTTTGTGTCATTGTTGCAAGTAATGAGGAGGCTGAAACAAAGGGAACTGAACAGCTGAGTGCCGTAAACACCAATGCAGCAGCAGAGAGAGAGAGGCTTACGCCAAGCAGAGTTGTAGTGGACTTCGATAAACTACCTATGACCAATCCTCAGATAAAGTTGGATTATAGTCAACACAGAAATACATCGTGCAGAACGGCATGGACTGCTTGGAGCTTATAACGAAGGCTCTGTCTGTCTTCCTGGCTAATTAGCAGAAGTAGTCTTGGATAAGCCATTAATAAGAGGAGGACTGGACCAGACTATATGCTGTGGAGCTTTTGTCTTTTCAGGAATAGTCCAAATAAACCAGGATGGTTGGATTTCAAGCTTTAGCAGAGGTTACAGTTATATCAGCATGAGGACTGATATTAGCAACTGACAGTAAGACTCATTTTTCATTTGAAATGTAGAGTTCTAATGCAGTGTCCAGTTAACAGAGTACTTCTGTTATGTGTTTGGATGCTTCGTTGTTGTTGGTGGAGGATGATATTTGGCTGTTGTAAGCTGCAAAGTTATGATAGCAGCCAAAGTGCTAATATTCTAACAGTGCTAATATGAAGCTAACTGTTGTTGTTTATGAGCTTAACATGGGCGTGTATTGTGTAACTGACTGCGTGTGTAAGGAAAAGCACACAGCTTTCATTGTGATACTTTAAACCACTTACACAAAAAATAAGAGAGAGATTTATGCATTTTGCTGCTGTTAATGCAGCAAAATAATGTTAAAGCAAATGTCCAGTAGTTGTTCTAAATGTCCAGAATTCTTGAGGACTGCCGGTCATTTTGACCGGGGACAAAAAGTCTCGTGGAAACACTGTTCGACTATTAGTCGACTAAAGGCAAAATCTGTTGAATCAGATTCGACTATGAAAATCCGTAGTCAAAGACACCTCTAGACATAATACCATCTTTAAAATGGATGGCATCTGGTACAAGCAGATCTAAACATAATCAGTAGTTTAACTATTAGTTACCATGATATTTTATCAGGCCAGTGCTAAGCTATATTACAAACAGGGACTGGATTTTAAGTATGAATGGCATATGTAGTGCATAATATGCCGTCCACGCTATACTGACCAATTAGGTATAAGCAGGTCGTTGAGCACACAGGAGAAACCATCTGCATGGACTGTTCAGCATCAGTGGAATATTCACGATAAAAGTCAAATCACATATCGCCCATGACAATCAGTATGAACCTTTTCAATCTGGCTTCCATTTTCCACACAGCACAAAAAGAGCCCTCCTCTAAGTCACCAACAACCTTCTCCTCTTCTCAGACTCTAGCATCTTAACATTTCTCCTCCTCCTTGATCTCTCAGCTGCCTTTGACACCAGCAGTCCTGTTCAAACACTCCCTCACATCACCAGCACCACACTATCCTGGATCAAATCATATCTCACAGATAGACAAGGATTTATCCATATCTCCTTTGTCTCAAGGTGTCCCCCAAGGTTTGGTACTCAGCCCCCCCTCCTTTACAATAGCTGCGATTCTGGATGTGTCTCCGCCCCCATTGCTATGCAGACGATATCCAACTTAACATCTCGTCCAGCCATTCCCAATAAATACACACTCAACCCCTGACAAACTGCATAACAGATTTAATGCACTGAAATCCTTTTCCCCATGACCCTCTGAGACTCCTCAGTTTCTTCCGTGGACTTTTTTCCACCTCCTGGGGACCCTTATCACCCAGGACCTCAAGTGGGAACCCAGCATCAACTCCCTCATCAAAAAGCCCAACAAACGATGTGCTCCTTGTGGCAGCTGAAGAAATTCGACCTGGCAAAGATGATAGTGCACTTATACACAGCTGTAGCCAGGAAGAGGGACAGGAATAGGTTGCAACCCTTCATCCACTCTGCAGTGAGTGATTGGCTGCAATCTAAAATCTCTCCAAGACCTGTGCAGCTCCAGGATGCTTAGGTGTGCAGGTAAATTTGCAGCCGTCTCCTCTCACTTCGGACATGGACTGTTTGAGGCCCTCCTCTCGGGCAGCAGGCTGAGGTCCATCAGGACTCAAATCTCCTGCCACAAGAACAGTTTCTTCCCCTCGGCTGTCAGTCTAATGGACAGTACACCAGACCTCCCCCGCCCCTGGCAGACTCATTAACTCGTGAACAAAATGCACTCTAACCTATGCACTGGTATACCTGCACATCTGTAGTTTCTCCTTTTGCACCTTTGTGTATACTTTTTGATGTTTGTATTGTATTTGTATGTTTTTTTTATTTTCTTCTATATTTTTCTACAGCAATCTATTGAAGTCTAGCCCCTTAGTATTTTTTACAAGCCTCTTAGTATTTCTATTAATCTTTTAGGTTATCTATTTTGCACCAATCACAAGTCAAATTCCTAGAATATGAAAACGTACTTGAATATAAAGCCCGATTCTGATTAACCTGAAAATAGCCACATTTGCCTGGCAATCCCAGATTTACATTTATTTGAAAATACAAAAATGAAATCGTGTCAGAAATGCTTGCCAATCATATCAGCAACCAGAAGCGAAAAAAGGCATCCATAAAAGTGTTACAGCTGCTTGTTTCAGTGGTTTGTCTCATTAAAGCCCATCAAAACATTTCAAACTGCACTCAGCCCGACTTTGAGGCCTACAATTGTATTTCCTCTTGATTCAGCTGCATTATCCACATTGTTTTTATTGGGATATGACCCCAGGTCTCCACAAAGGGCAAGTTGTTTTTCATCAGATGTAAATTGAATGCAAAATATGGATCAGACTTTTAAATTTGAACATGTATGAAGAGAGCTGTATTTTCCCACCATCTGCTGCTCTGGTGTAGCTGAAATATATTATTTTAAATTTTCTTTTTCACAAAATGATACATAACTGTGTAAGTTTAACCAATTCCAATCATAAACATTTAATAATGTAAACGAAGACAAATATTCAAGCAAAGGAAATTCATGACCTTACCATATCTAAGGCAGTCTAATAGGAAATCAAATCTGTTTCTTATGAAATGCTTGCAAAAGATGATATTTTAGGGTTGCAGTGTTAGGAAGCAATGTAGGCTCTGAAATAGTGCAAGCAGAAACATAAGCCACAAGTGAGAAGAATAACCTGTACACTTCTGATGTTTCTTGTGTGACAGGGTTAGGGTTAGGGTTTTAGATTTGGGTTAGGGTTTAGATTTGAAGAATCGGTGCTGGAATTCAGAGAGTTGAGGGAGCTGGAGTGTAACTAAAGGTGCAATAATAACCTTATGATAATGACTTATGGTTTCTTACCAGGATATAAAGAGGCATTATGTTGAGAAGTGTTATAGATATTTCTGAGCATTTACACCCTTTAAATATTTGATTAGCTTTAGCTTTTCCATGCCTTGCAAATAAATAGTTCAGGTGATTTTGACAGATTAAGGAAACAACGTGCTTTCACATTCGACATGTTTATTTCTAAGTGTTTGATTTTGGAGATATTTTTCCATAAAAAAAACATAATTTGTCTCTCATCCTTGTCTAAATGCAGGGTTTCAATAAAATTCTGTTATGAGACAAAAATTATTATCTTCATTATTCTGCTTCACTCTCTCTTGTCTGTCTACTTTCATTCATTTTCTCTTTCCATTAACCTTATGTGTAATGTAAAATCTTGAACAAGAAGACTTAGAGCAGACCTGATCTAACTTTGATGTGTGAAGTCTCGCTCCCGTTGTTTTGATGAAGGATTTCTGAACAAAAACAAGTTTTTCTTTTTCAGCCTATTTTTGAAACTCTTTTTTTTCTCCTAAAAAAAATCAGTGCAATTTATGACAGAGTGCTGTTTTCAAGTCCACTGTCAGTATGATCCTTCATAAAATACTATTTTTTGACAATCTGTTCTCTAGGTGGTTTTATTCAGTTCTTTGTTTTAAAGTCTGTCAAGATAATTTTTCACTTTCTCTTTCATATATTATTTTCAAATACTGAAATGACTTTTTTTGTTCTGTCCAGTTTGCTTAAGTTTAGTTTTTTGCCCTTCAAGGAAACACAAAGACACAAGCTTTTATAAACTATTTTCTTTATCATCTGTTCAAGAAGAATCATTAAAACATAGGAAAGGTGTTTTAATCCTTATGACTCATTAATATTCATTAATCAATTCACTTTTTGTGTGTCCGAGAAAGCTATGTCAACTTTGTTACCCACAAAACCCCTGTAACTCAGCAATGGTTTGCTCCAAGGTCACATGTCCAACACCATTTGATGTCACTCATAGATATCTATAATAAAGGCTAGATGTCTTACGGCGGAGTCTCAAACGTCATCACTGGTGGCCATCTTAACATAGGCAAGCTCTCTCGTGGAATCTGTGGTACGTGAGGGAAAGTGAGTGATCTGCACAAACATAAATACTCTTATCTCGCTGAAATCTTGACGGATTTACAAACGGGTTGGTTTCTTACAAACGTTATTAACGTGGCTACAATTCTGGATGTTTAAACATGTTAAAATTGCAGGTTTTCTCTTCAAAAATGACTTAATCATGCAGTATAGTTGTGTAAGGCTGAGACCACCAGATTTAACTTGTTAAAAAAAGTTTGTTAAAAACATCTGTAACATTTGTAAAAGGAAATCTTGTACCTATTTTTGTTGCAAATAAATGTCACATTTATAAAATATTAGGGTAGACTGAGTACAGTAGAGACACTTTTTGCTTCTCCATTTTTGAACAGATATTGCACAAGAACTATACACTGAAAATGTGATTTTTCGTATGCAGTTTAATTTGCTTGTATACTAAGTTATTATTGATTAATATCTTTTAGAAGTTGTTTATTTTTTCCACAATCAGGTCATAAACATAAGGTGCATTTTTACCATGGTACCGTCTCAACTATACCCCATACATGTACAGTTGAGACGGTACCGTGGTACAGTTGAGACACCTATTGAAACCCATTGATGATGACTGAACATCAATTGTGAACACAATAAACTTTTAAAAATGACAATTTTACAAGATATTTATATATAAATTCATTCCTCTTTGTTGGAATTTAAAAAAAATGGAATATTATTGTAAACAAGCAATAATAAAACACCAACTGTAGCCTAAATAGGCTATATATATTATAAATACTATATTAAACTAGACTCAACAGTCTACCCATCTGTTAATATAACACAGTTCAAGTATCACAAATATTAGATTTTATTTAAATTTTCTTTGTTTGTGGTCTTATTATGACTTGTAATCTGTTATCTTTACGATGCACAACCTAACAACATGTGATGTACTAGTAATAGAACTCTATCACAGGTACAGTTAAGACATTGTGTCTCAACTGTACCTGCTAACCATCTTGTGCATTTCTCTAGAATTACTCAGTGACCTAACATGCTAGGATAGCATGAAATATGTGTGTTTTTAGGGCACAGAATAACGTTTGCAATGATTTAAGTTATGTTTGATGGTCACAAAAGGAAAATGAGCTATTCATTGTGGAAGGGACATGGTAAAGTGAAATTCTTACCTTAGTAAAAAATACTTTTGCTGATATCTTCTGACTGGAGATGCTAACACTCTTTAAATTTCCCACCACCAAAGAGGATGCTAATATGCATGTGCTGAGTAAAAATCACAGCTCAGGCTTGCAGCACAGGCAAAATATTTAGAATGTTTCAACTGTACACATGTCTCAACTATACTCAGTCTACCCTACTAATATAATACAATATTTTGAATTATTACATGTTTAAACTAAACATGTAATAATTCAAATTATTTTATCATATTAGTAATATTCCTATTATAAAAGTATACATATATCTCATGTTGCCATTCTGTACGCTGAGTTTTAGTAGCTCATATAGTGATTTGACATAAATACCTTGTGTGTGTGTATATATTCATTGCACCTATCTGAAGTCCAACGGGGAAATAAGTAGGTGATCCCAAACTTTTGACCGGAAGTGTAACATAATTATCCATAAGTGCAGTGTTATAACTACCTCTGATGTTTATAACAAACCAAACTGTTTGTAAATCGGTAGAAAATTGAGTAAGTTATGGTTATTTAAAAAGTACATGCACCACTACTACACAATGTTATGGGTGAGCGAGCTGACTGTGGCAAGATGGCCGCCAGTGCGGACATGCAACTCCATTGGCTGGCAGCGTGGAAGGGACATCCAGCCATTACTATAGATATCTATGATGTCACTCCCTTCACTGACGGGAAATTTAATTTCAGTGGTGTAAGTTTCTTCTCAGAGGGAGAAGAGAAGGAAAAAACATACTGGAGAAGAGCCCAACGCCAGAGCAGAGTGAGAAAGCAAATAGTAGAGAACCAGGTTACTCCACCCCAGACTCCCGAGGTTGATCCACAGCCTCAGATGTAAAGGCAGAGATTAATTGAACAAAGGGAAATAAGTTTAACAATAGATTTGATTATTATGATAATTGATAATATGATCATTATAGTAAGACTTGAGTAATGGCTTTCTATTCTTATTCTGTTTAGTGAGCATAAATGAAGAACAAGTGATCACTAAAGTGATGCTTAGTGTATAATTTCAGATGGAAAAGTGCCGGAAGGAAGAAAGTCAAGAATAGGGAGTCCAAGTTATAGAGAGAGGTCCAGGCACTGAAAGAATCACTCTAACAACAGAAAAGAAAAACTGATAAATACAGAAAGAGACTTGCAAGAATACAGTAAGATTCAGAGTCACCCAGATCAAAAACTAAACGCCTGTTATGAAGGTTTCCTGTGCCTACAGAGGAAGAAAACACTAGTTCTCCATCATGCCTGGTGGACAACATACGCAAAAAGTATGCCTGTTCCAAATACAAAAAACTACAGGTAATCGCAGCAAAGATCCTGAAAAAATACAACTGCAAAAGAAGAATTCAGGAGACTTTTGCAATTTCAAGAAAACAGCACAACTACAGTGAGATATAAATCTATCCAACAAGTTGATATATAAATCTTTGTGCACTTAACTGAGCAACAAGGTTGGGATCTTCTTGATAAGGGATGAGAAAAAAGGATGGAGAAGGCCTTAACCTTCTAGAGCTCTTCCAATGCCAACTAAGAAAATTCAAAAGATACCTCTTTGACATAAAATGACAATTTGTTGAACAGGAACCAAAGAGGTGTAAGAAGGATCATGAATACCTTATTCATGTAGACTGTACTCCTCTGAAATACAGGCTGTACACTTTGCATCAAAGCAGCTGGCAACACTCCACTCTAGATTTCTACATGTTGGTGAATTGGAAGAACATGTGTGCTTTGGCCCAATCGGCTCATCAAAAGAGAAGGGCCCTGCAGCCATATGAACCCATCTGTCCCCAATAATAAACCTGGTCAAGGCTTTCCATCCTAATGTGACCGTGATGAACTTTTTCAGTGATGGGCCATGCACACAGTACAACGCTGCACCAATATTGGTACCAATCAGGAACATGGAACTTTTCGAGGCGAGCCGTGGTAAGTGAGCTCCATATGCAGATGGAGGCTTCCTCTGCAGACAGACTTGTCATCCATGGCAAAGACATATCAAACACTCCTCTTCAAAGTACTGAGAGATGCACAGACCTCAGTTAAACTACTCTATATTGTTGAAGAGAATGTAGATGAAGCCATAAAAAACATGCCAGAGAGTTTACCAGCAGGACCATCAACCATGCATATTCACTAAGTAGTAACAGTTTCCCCAGGACAAATCAGTTACTGGGATGTGAGCTGCATTTCCTCAACCAGACAGATCATGGCTTGCCAATATTACAGCACCAAAACCTTTACCTTTGAGGTTCAGGCAACAGCACTCACACAGGAGCACAATAGTCAGAAAAAACAGTTGAAGAAAAAATGTACACAGTCTTGTACCTGAGTGTTTTTCTCCATTTTCGAATGCTGCTTTGGCACCAACTCTCTAACCTTGGAAAGCAGATGGCTATGCCAGTTTCTGTGTTTCTGGCTGGAGAATCCATCGTGCAAAGCTCCCATCTGAACCGTTTAGGTCCGGTTAGAAAGTGGGCATTTATTGCATTTATTTATTTTTGTGTACAGTACTTTGAATTACCTTGTGTATGAAATGTGGTGTATAAATAAAATTGTCTTATGCATCCAGCTAATACCATTATGAGGATTTATTCTTGTAAAGTTATATTTTCCATTACATTTTGTCTAATAAGTTGTCCAAGACCATAGCAACCATTTATTTATAGCATCAAAAATAAATATCTACCTCATATAAATAATGATGACTACAAAATAGATATAAATACTGACTAAAAATGAAACAAACTAAATTAAATGCATAAAAGTGTCAAACATTTGTCAAACAATAACTGTTGCTTTTATCCTTTTATTTATCTACTCAGCCACAATTGTTGCGCACTTTGCCTGAAGGAAGTTTCCTTATAACACTAAGTATGACGTCCTGCTTGACATCAACGGAAGACACAGAACCCCAGACTGGTCGCAAGCACTGTTGAGCACTATATATCAGCACATTTAAAACAAGTTTTCTCCATCAATACATAAAACTCATCCACAAAAATTAAATATTGATTTACTGTTTAGTCGCTTTAACTTATAGAGTTCAGTATTTAAGGAAAAAAAAACTAAATTAAAAAAGACAACAGATGTGGCGGAGCACAACACCCTGTAGAGCGCCATTTTTACATCATCACACAAGCACTTTTAGATATTTTAAATTTTTTTAAGTAATTATTCTTTTTAAATGCCAAAGGCATGTCCAGTGGAGTTGTAGATTACAGATTTTTAAAAAAGGTGTCAGATGTGCAGGAGTTTATGGATGTCCAAGTGTCTTTTTATGAGCCACCCACAGGGATGGGCATGGTGAGCTGGTGCCTTTCCACAAATTTGCTACTTTTGGCACTGGCATTGAGAACCCTGTGCAGCTTCTTGCACGTGTAAGCACATACAGAAATCAATGTTCTCCAGGTTTATGCATGCATGTGGGTGCACATACATATACTCGACTTCATACGAATAGCAACATGGAGAATAGTGTTGCAAATCCCCTTAAGTGACCTTCATTTCAAGGGGGTAAAAGAAACTGATTGGTCAATTTGCCAAATTTTTGTCCAAGAAAAGTTGACTGTACATGTTCAGGTCTATAAGCTACTACTACTTCTACTGTCAAGCTGGACTATACTGTATCTAAATTTGGAGTGATCTGCAACACATCTTTTGTTCTTATAGTGTGTTGAATTCCATGAAAGACGTCATGACTAGGCTTTTGTGGACAAAGCTGGATTCAATCCGGCAAAGAGGCGAGGGAGAAGAATGATATGTTGTTTGGGTATGTACAGCAGAATAACGAGCAGACAGAGCTTCCTGTCATGATAGTTTAAGCCTTGAGTTTTCACAGCAGAGTCCTATGAGGCAGAAATTGTACCACACCATTCAGCAATCTTTAAATATTAGCTTTAATACTCCATATTCCTCAAATTTACTCAAGAATTTTTCTCTGCATGGCGATGGAAAGTCTTAAACTGACAACCCTACACCAGGGAAAACATTGTAAATGCCATGTAATTGGCCTGTGATGACATAACTGTGGAGCTATATCAGGACTGGATCAAGCACAGTAAAGGCTTCTTCACCGGATGTCTGGCCTTTGAAAGGGAAGAAGTCCTATGGTTTATTCAAGCAGAAAAAACACGAGGCTAAGGCTGAATGCAAAATCACTCTGCAATATGAGAATCATAACTGTGTGGCTGCTATTAATTATTTTGAGATAAAAAAAAAGGCAGCTAGACCTTTAACAGGTTGATAAGCCTGCTGAAGGTCTGAGGACCAACTGATGACTGTGTGCAAAATCTGCTTGTGATTTGATTGCTGACTTCTCTCCTTAACATCAGTCTTGGAAAAACTTTTTACATTTATTAACAAACTTTAGAGACAGCAGTGCACAGCAACAAAGACAGACACCATTAATCACAGGAGAATATCTATATTTAATATCCTTATTGTAACACAAAGAGATCCTTCATCCTAAAAGTTTGCTCAGTTCTCAGGGTTGTTATTTTCTTGCTCATCAGGCGGACTGGAGTGATGCCACAAGATGGACTAGAGAACTAAAAACCAAGCACTCAAAATATTTGAGACAGAATTTGAAGACCATTATGATAATGAGCCACCATGATATACCATCGAGCAAGCTAGTCAAAATATAAGCAGCCAACACAAGAAGCATTTCAGAGCATTTGAGGACAGTCTCTGGAATATGAAGACCAACTTGCCACTCTACACAGAAATTTTTACCCTAGCCCCATAAAACCTCAGGGTCATCTCATGTAACTATAGCTGGAATTTTGCAGTGAGCAAGGCTGGGTGATACTGTTCATAACGCTGCTGAGAGACTGGTAGGAATGCTGTTTCACAGTGGATTTGCACCATACTCTATATGAGGGTCGAGCCTCAGGGTAAACCACCAACTCCTCAGTGAGAAATTGTGACCCAAGTTCCTATTTTTTTTCTGACCAGTCAGATTTATTTGAATAAAAAGGACTGTTTGGACTTCACTGGGGCACCCTCCTTGGAGCCAGACCTGGGGGGAGCTCGCAGGCGAGCGTCTGGTGGCCAGGCTTCTCTCCATGGGGTCCATTCGGGTCCAAGAGTGACATGGAACCCATCCCCCCTGTGGACCCACCACCCACAGGGATGGGCATGGTGGCCGGGTGCAGTGCACATCCGGTGGCACCGACTAACAGTGGGCACGTGGAACGTGACCTCACTGGAGGGGAAGGAGCCAGAGCCAGTGCAGGTGGAACGATACCGACTAGATACAGGTGGGCTCACCCCCGTGCACAGCTCTGGCTCTGGAATTCAACTCCTGGAGAGGGGCTGGACTCTCCTTTTCCAGAGTTGCCCTATAGGTGAGAGGCGCTGGGCAGGTGTGGGGATACTCACGAGCCCCCGGCTGAGCACCACTATGTTGGAGTTTACCCCGGTGAACGAGAGGGTCACCTCCCTGCGACTGACAGTGGCAGGGGGTAAGACTCTGACTGTTGTTTGTGTTTATGCACTGAACAGCAGTTCGGAGTATGTGGCCTTCTTGGGGTCTCTGGGTGGGATTCTGTAGGGGGTCCCGCCTAGGGACTTCATAGTTCTACTGGGGGACTTCAATGCTCACGTGGGCAACGATGGAGAAACCTGGAGGGGGATGATTGGGAGGAACGGCCTGCCCGATGTGAATCCGAGTGGTGTTTTGTTGTTGGACTTCTGTGCTAGTCATGGACTGTCCATAACAAACACCATGTTCGAGCATAGCGTTGCTCATAAGTGTACTTGGTACCAGAGCACTTTAGGCCAAAGATCTAACAACTTTGTTGTCGTTTCATCAGATCTGCGGCGGCATGTCTTGGACATTTGGGTGAAGAGAGGAGCAGAGCTGTCATCTGATCACCACCTGGTGGTGAGTTGGATCAGATGGCTGGGGAAGCTGTCGGACAAACCTGGTAAACCTAAACGTGTAGCGCGGGTGAACTGGGAATGTTCACCCTTAATCCGGCCAATGTGCCCTCTGAGGAGGCAGAGCCTGAGGATCCAGGGGAAGGCTCATTTATATCCTTGTCAGAGGTCACAGAGGTAATCAAAAAGCTCCCAGGTGGCAAGGCAGCAGGTCTAGATGAGATTCGTCCTGAGATGCTGAAGGCTTTGGATGTTGTTGGGCTGTCATGGCTGTCACGCCTTTTCAATGTCGCGTGGAGGTCAGGCACAGTGCCTGTGTAGTGGCAGGCCGGAGTGGTGGTCCCCACTTTTAAAAAGGGGGACTGGAGGGTGTGCTCGAATTCTTGGGGTATCACACTCCTCAGCCTCCCTGGAAAAGTTTACTCTAGGATGCTGGAAAGGAGGCTCCAGCCAGTTATCAAACCTTGGATTCAGGAGGACCAGTGCAGATTCCGGCCTGGTCATGGGACTGTGGACCAGCTCTTTACCCTTGCAGGACTTCTTAAGGGGGCACGCCAGATGGATTTGTTTCACACATCCATCTGGGAAAGCTTCAATTGGAAATGTTTGAGAAAAGGCAGAAGCTTTATAAGAAACTCGGAGGGTGATTGGGTGAACGTTCTGTCTGAGCCCAGACATTCGGAGGGAGCTAGGGGTAGAGTCGCTGCTCCTTCGCATCAAAAGGAGCTAGTTGAGGTTGTTTGGGTCTCTGATCAGGATGCCTTGAGGTTTGCCTGTCCTGAAAAGGTCTTGATCAGTTATTGAAAGGATGCTGATTAACTACTGACTGGATATTAATGTCCACAGTGATTTTTTGGTTTACCTAAAAGCAAATCTACACATAGCATATGGCAATAAATCAAGGGAGAGAAAAAATGTGATGTCAGACAGGGTTCGAACATTTCTTATGTCACTCAGAAGAAAAGTATTTGTATCTTAAATAATGGCTTACACCAATATGTTTGAACCTCTAATTCAAAAAGCTGACTTACAATATAATCTCTTTAACCACTGTGAATCAAAAAAGAGGACATAAAAACAACTCACTGATTGAGATGTCATGGTAATAGCCCTGCTTACCTTCATTAATCTCTAGTGTCAATCACCTGTGACTGCCCTGCTCAGGAGGTCATAAATTAAACATGAGAGGGATAAAACCAAAAGTGACTGTTAACTTAAGTGGCTAAGGGCTTTTTCTAAACAAAAAAAAGCAAGTGTAGATCTTCATAACGATCACCTCAGTCTAGATCAATCTTAATTTCACAAAGATCCAACACTGAGCCAGAATGAAAAAAAAAGTCACTGACAATATTAAGCAAAGCAAAAGTGGAAAGAAAAAAACCTTTGAGAAGACTCATGTTGAACTGATCATAGCATAGGAAGTGTGAAAGGAGATATAGTGGGAGAGAGATGCATTATAAATGCAATGTGCATGCACATTGATAAAATATGTGTTTATTGATGACCCAGATGATGGCCACAAGTTAATATGCGCCTGTTCAATGAAGTTGTTCTCTAAACTTCTACTATAAGAGGAGCAGTCTGTTTCCACACTTGTAGAATATGTCTCAGTAAAGACAAACAAGGCAGGAGTACACTTCTGGTTTGTGCTTTTCACAGTAAAAGTCCAGTTTAGCATTTCTTTTGAGAAACACCCTTTGCTTGTACAGAATGCTTTCATTTTGAAAAGTTCCTGACCTGCTCATTCTATACACTAAATGAAGTCACTTGTAGGGGGTTTATTAAGGATAAGAGATAAAGAATGGCAGGGCTTTAAAAGCAGGGAAATGTGGCCAACACACAACAAACCAGGCCCCTCTACTCCGGTTGCTAAGTTTTCCGGACAACCAGCTCTTGAAAAAGTCCTGGATGTCTTCCAGGAGTTTTCTAAGAGCCAGCTTCTTCCATTTATGTGGGCCACTGTGCTTTTGGGAACTTTCAGTGAAGCAAAGCTTTTTTGTAGCCTTTCTCAGATCTGCACCTTGCAACAATCCCAACTCTGAGCTCTGTGGGCAGCTCCTTTGACCTTGTGGCTTAGTTTTATGCTCAGTAATCTTTAGAGAGCTGTGGGCCTTTCCAAATCATGTCCAATCAATTTAATTAACACAGGTCGGCTCCAATCAATTTGTGGAAACATTTCAGCAAAGATCGAGAGAATAGGAAGCACTTGAGCTATATTACAAGTGGTCTTGTCTTGTCTGCCTCTCATTCAGAGCCTCAGCCCTTCATTGAAATAAACTTTGTGGTAGACAGGTTTGAACAGCGTGGGAGAGAGGTGATTGGGCTGTGGAGAGATAATGGGTGTGAAAGTCTGAACATGTAAGAAGGTGTGGGCTGAGTGATGCTGAAACTGGGAGGCTGCTACAGATGGACTATTATCATATTGAACATCCAGTTTGCAATGCACATGTGCAGGGATGCCTCGTAAAGGAAGGAGATTGAAGGGAAAAAATAAGGAGCTGTTCCCAGATGGAGCGAATGGAAAGTGATAGGTCAGATGAGGAGATGGAGACACAGGAGAGATTGAGTCATAAGCAACAGAAAGTGTGCAGGGAACGGAAAGACAGGAAACAGAGACTGAAAGAAAGAGGCTATCTTCAAACCTAGTTAAACCACAGTACCCCACTGATCCTGCATGTACACTTAAATTTGACATAAAGTATGATGAGGCCTTTATCCAAATGTCAAATAATATTAGACCCAGCCAACCAGTACGTTCATTTCTAAGAATGTAAGGGGGGCATACATTTTAGAAACAGTAGTATGAGAAGAATCTTTGGGTAAAGCATTCTGCTAGTGCCGTTTTATTTCAGTTGCCATCTTTTCCAAAATGATAAACGATACACAAGCCACAGTACCTGGAAACGCTAAGACTAAATCGGTGAAGAGTGGCTTTGGAAAACATTAAAGAGCACAGTGCCTCAGAGTCTCACATGTGTGGTATGGTGAGGTGGAACATGCTCAAGAGAAAAATCATTGGAGGCAGCTTTTAAAATAGATGACTTTGAGTTGTAAGCTGCAAGAGAGAGAAATAGAGGAACAGAGATGTTTTGTCCTGTAAGATAGCCAGTACTCTTTAACTGACAAGCTGACAAGAGAGGGGCAGGCTTTTAGAGATGATAACACATGAAGTCAAATCAGGGAAATTTCTTAGAATTGGTTGAGTTGTTGAGTAAGAATTTCAGTATGATAAAGTTACACATTTAAAATGTGTTGCTAAACATTCAGTGATTAGGCTTCAACAGCTGATCTGCACAAGGAGGGTTGTGGATGTGTAATGATTTCAGATTTATAGACACAGAATAACAGCAACTGCATAAAAACTGTTGAAACTAACAGGAGGGGTTATATTTAACATTAAATGTCTAATTCTCTTATACTTTAATGGAAGGGATGCTTGTCTTTCTCTTTTCTTCTGTTTGATCATCTGTAGATATGCACAGTTGATGTACATGACCTTGATGTGTAACCTGCAGAAAGCGATGTGCACAGCATCGTATTTTTTGTTGGAATTTTATAAATACAATTTCATTGTGCATTGTCATTGCTGCAGTCATGTCTGCATGTCTGTAAATTTGAGAATTCATCCCCCAGACTCGTCAGTAGATGATGCAATAATCCTTCTCAAAAGCATCAACTTTGAGTTTTTCCTGTGTCTGGAGATCACCTGTCCAATCTTCAAGGTGACTTCAGTCGCTTCTGATGCATTGCAGCACAAAGAAATGGACTTAGCTGCAGCATACAAAGTTGCTGATGGCTGCCCCAAAGCAGAACAGAGGAAAAGTTTGAGGAACGTAACAACAGGACTGTACAGAAGGCTGCATCTGTGGGCCTTGGACATGAGACGTTTTAAAGGAGGAGATAATTCCACACTGGAAATCTGAATGCCTTCCTCTGCCTAACAGTCCCTAAGAACTGGAAAAGTGCAAACACCCAACTGAGGCACTCGAGGCAACGAAAAGGCTCTGCCACTTCTACAGCACCGGAAAGGAAGAGAAACATTTCAGACAGAACTCAAGGTCTTCATTGCTTCTTACACCTGCCCCCACCCCCACCCCCCAAATCAGTGTGACTCAGTGCTTTCAGTGGCTAAAGAAAATAACGTACATGTTCAAACTGTTCAAGACATATGGCACAGCCCGGTCTCTACAGCATTTTTTTATTCTATATGTTTCAATAGAATGATTCAAAAATCCCCTCTGCTTAATCTAACTGAGTAAAGCGGACTCTATGACCTATTACCAGCCTACAAAACAGAAGCTTCACTTTCAAGGTTACATTTGTGGGACGTGACATCTCCTGCTTGATAGTAGCACCATCTTCCCAAATATTGACTGATAAACTGTGCAGCATTTGACTCAAATCTCTCCCCATAGCCCACATTAAAAGATATCCAGAGCTGCATTGTCCATCCTCTCCAGTGGCCAATTACACATGATTAGTGCACAATTAGCTACTTTCAAAATTGACTAGAGCTTAACATGTTAAAAACAAGGCAGGCAACTGAGCTCTCTACTTTAATACTATTGGGAATCAATTTGCTGAAGGTTCTTATAATGGACCACTTTGAGTCCACTTTGCAAAAGCCTTTAGTAGACATGCAGGGATGTCATGATTTAACATGCAGCAGATCATTGAGCCTCCATTAAGGCTGGAGCAGCTTAGCACCGTTTCAATTTTACACTGTAAAAAATTTTACCCTTACTCAAAAAGCTATGACATTTTATTTTCCAACCAAACTTTGTAGTAGTAATATATTGTTTGCTTTTTTAAGTTCAGGAAATCTAATCAAGCACCAACAAATTTGCGATCCATTTTCAACAAGTAACTATTTTTGTCAAACAGAGGTTCTAAGACAAGATACGGTGCTAAAAAACTTTGCTCAAGTGGTAAAACAAGCAACAGAGTCTGCTTTGTGATGCTATAATGAGAACACTTTTTTTTAATTGATGGTATGTGTAGTTCACAGTGTCAGCCTACACAGTAGAGAAAAAAAAATCAATGCGGCAGTTAAATGCATGCACAGAGATTGCAGCATTCATATGCAATCAGTCTATGATTATGCACCAATCCAAGGGAATTAATATCAGCATCCCCTCCCAGTCACTTGCAGTAATTTCTAATTTATCCATTCTCGCCTCAGCTACTTGGACCCCAGCAAAAGGAACTCCAGAAGTAACTGCTAGAGATGGGTACACACTGAGTTTCTTGACCTTATGCTTTTTGCATTTGGGCACACACAAAGCATCTTTATTGATCATTAGGGACTGAAAATTGATTTTACAATCAGCTTTGCCCAATGATCCTACCAAGGATGACAACTCCTCTATAAATGGGTGCCTATTTGTTGGATATGGATTCTGAGTTATAGATGGTTTGTGCCAATGAGCACAAAGTTATTTTGGTCAATAAACCCACTGATTGCTGACCACGGATTGTTGCTGCATCACAATCAAGCCTTGCTCAATCCTTATAATGAAACCCAAATGGATTGTCCAAAGATCCATCTGTGACTCATGAATTCAAAAAGAAAAAAAAAGGTGAAATAAAGACCTGTTTTGCCACCAATGGACTATGCCAAATCAAACATACTGTACTGTATATTAAATGTATTTAGATGTCATCGAAAGATTTGTCCCTTAGCATTGTTTAACAAAAATGCTAATAAGGAGGTTTTGGTATATCCACAGTTAAGTCAGATTTGTTGTCATTTTCCGAGTATAACTTTACTCTCATTTTCACCCTGACAACATTCATTTCCAGCCCTTCATTAACATCTAACGAATAGAAATGGAGAGCAGAGATGCATAATCTGAAGAAATCACATTTGTTTGAACGTCCTGCTGTCAAGCAAAAAACAAATGTGTGATGGAAAGACACAGCTGAAAGAAAAGCAGCCCTGACAGAAATCTGTTCTCATCCATCTCTCTGTTCTGTAAGTCATTTTTCTGCCTCATTATGTTCATGCTTCAAGAGCTAAATGTTCTGCCTTCAATGGACTTCTAAGGAGATGGGTACTAAAATATTAAATTTCATTTGATTCTTCTCTGCCCAAAGTGTGTTTCCATAAAATAAATAAGGAGATAACATGCAGGTATTCACTCATCATAATCTGATCACTTGTGTTGCATGCCTGTCTGCATGTTTGTGACACTTTGGTGGTGGATGGTGGCAGGACATGATTTCTAAAAAATAAATTTAGAAGTCCAATGGTGCTTCTCATTATTTTACTATCCACATCCATGGTTCTTCACCTCTCAAAGCTTTATGGAAGAGTGGCAAAGACAGAGAGCCACTGTTGAGGAAACCTTAGATTAAATCTAAACTTGAGTTCGCCAAAAGGCATGTGGGAGACTCTGTGGTCAAGTGGAAGACAGTTCTGATGAGACCAAAATGGTGCTCTTTGGCCATCAGATAGATACCAAACACTGCACATCACCACAAACACACTATGCCCACCATGAAGCAGGGTAGTGGCAGCATCATGCTGTGGGGATGTTTCTCAGCAGCCAGCTGATAAAACAATGTCACATACATGCTGTGTTAAATATAGCAGGGAGGTGCAGTTCACAATTTTTGATGGCACTCTTGATGCACACTCTTATTTGGATTTTGTCCATTTGACAGTCATGTTTCCCTTCTACTCTTTGCTGGGCATTACTTCTGCATTCAATCCTCTTATTTGAACTCAGCACATTAACCAGATGATGTTGTGTGAAAAAGGTGAACAGGTAAGATTTAAAGAAGGATGCAGCAGTAGTGTGGTTTCTTAGCCAGTGTGTTATATGTATGTATACAGGAGAAGGAACATAACATGCAAAGAATAAATAAAGTTTTGCCTATACATTCACTTGTTTGAACATTGTCACAAAGTCATGCATTAAAGAAGTATAAGGACACTTCTCTATTCTCCATCTTTTCCCCCATTCCCCTTCTATACAGGTTAATCCCTAAACTCACAAGCTATTACGTTTCTGTCTTCTCCCTGTCTCTATTTGAATATTCCCTGGTTACATACATTATTAATTAGACAAAGGCACGGGTGGAGGAGAATATGCAGGACCCGAGCGAGTTGCTCATTCCCAAAGT
Organism: Cheilinus undulatus; assembly: GCF_018320785.1. NCBI lineage: Eukaryota > Metazoa > Chordata > Actinopteri > Labriformes > Labridae > Cheilinus > Cheilinus undulatus. The sequence continues at coordinate 24,271,461 of NC_054874.1, read as the reverse complement.
GCAGGCCTCACCTCTCACTTCACATTGGGGCCACGGCAAAGACCCCAGGCAGATGAAATCTCATCTCCTCAGATTGTTTTAATTTATTCTTGATTGAACTGAAATACACGTCTTGGAGCCCCAGTGACTCTAAGGCAGGGCTGGATGGGTGGGTGGGTATCTGCAATTGATATTTACAGGGGAAATAGAGCTTGAATTTAACCTTTTCTGCATCATCTCTGTTTTCTGTTTAATTTTAATAGAAATTTTATTCCTGCCTTGTTATAGGATGTTAGAGAAATGAGATCTAGGCACACACTGTGCCATCAACCAATATCGTTTATTCCCACAGTCTGGAACTTCTTAAACATTTCACCTCCTACATGTCATGTGGGGATGGAAAATAAGCTTTCTGGCAGTTTTGAAAATGCATCACAGCTCAGAATACTGACAGAACTTCACTTTTTACTCTGATTACAGAGGTAAACAGGTCTTCCTCATCCTGAAAACAGATGTAAAGTCATATTAAAGTGATGCTGGCAGCCCTTGTATTAAAGTTCTGTGTGGGCGTGTGAAGTTTCAAATATTCTGTGATCTCATCTGCTCTTAATAAAGAATCTCGAGGTTTAAAAACAAAGTAGACACACATGCATGAACACAAACACTTTCAAATCAGTCTGGACCACACTGATGTTACTCTATCTGTAAAAAGATCGTGTGAAGTGAAACTGTACATACATTCACCACATCACACAGTTAGTGCTATATACTGTATATACTTTCATTTTATGTTTGTTGTCTTTGTACCAGTCATGTGTCGATGTGGATTTAAAGAAGTGCGAATCAATGTCATCATTAGATGTACTAACCCCAACTCAAAAAACAGGTGGGATATTAATGCTTAGTTGGGACACCTAGGCATTAATGGTCAGAAGTTTAGGGAGAAAAACAACTTTTTTCTCTCAACATCTTGCTGGGACCCCAGTGCAAGTAAGCCCCTGTCCCAGAGCTCAACAAAAGAACACTTAAAACCCAGTTTTAAAGTGATTTAACATTAATGCTGTATGTTGTGGTTAAAATTAAAGCTTAAAATATAGGTGGCAGTAAATATCAAGATATGTACAGTTAGGTATCTATAATTTATTAAGTTCCCTGAAAAGTCAGGCAAGTGTTATGTTTGCCTCTAACTCTGCTTCCATCTGAATGTGACCAGTGTCCTTCTGGAAATAGTGGACTTCCATTGTTCCCAAAACCAATTAAAATGCAGCCTACTGAGGCCCTTCTACTGTGACTGATATAATCCATCATGGTACACAACACCTGTATTGTACTTTCTAGTAGCATCACTTTGTATCACAACAATTGAACCACAACTGTCCTATTGTACCCGCTGAGAACAGATGACTTTGTGCCCAGCCAGCATCTGTTTTAGTCTCTGTTAACTCCTGAGGGAAATACCTGCCTCTGTAGCCACAAAATGCTCCTCAGTGTTCACAGGGCAACTCACTGATTGTATCTGTCTGCTCATTGGTCTGGCTAGGAACAGTACAGAAATTTTATCCAAGCTTTTTCTCAATAAACTTCTGCCTGAATTCAAATAATACAGTTAAATCAAGATCTCTAAAGCTGGGTGAGGCATCACGATCACATCCCTGGCCCTGTCATGAATACAAGAGGTGGGCTGTGGTACAGTACAGTTGCTCATGCAGACCATTCCTCTCTATGGTGATGTTAAACAATGACTAATACAACTCAGAATGAGACACAAATCAGTACAGTTGCAGTCGTTTGTGTTTTTCATTGCTCGGACTCTGAAATAGCACTTCCTCCAACAAAGCCTGGCGTGTATCATATTGGGATGTGATGATACCAGTGCAAGAGAGAGCAAACCTGAAATTTAGAACATTTTTAACTGAATTATGGAGGTGTCGCCCGAAAGAAGACGACTTAGATACTCTTTTGAGAGTACATTAGTGAATAGTATAAACTTTATTCCAGACTCAAGTCCATATAAAATACATACAAAAGCACAGACCATACAAAAACAACACAAATAGATTTAAAATGCATACAGGCATCTATTCCAGTGCTTCCAGAAGAATGACATATATTTTGTGTCACTTTGTGCAGGCATCGCCAGTGCCATAATGGTTTCATTCTTTGACTTCTTCAGTCGACACATGAAACTGTAGATAAACTTTCTACAAACAGCATGAAAAGTTGGCACATTACTGCTTACAAACATATGACTTGCACTTGTCCATCTTGGATACCTGAGTAAAATCCTAAATGCATCATTATATGCTACCTGTAGTTTTTTCATTTTTGCAACACTGTACCTGCACCATAGGTGTGCTGTATACAGTGAAGTACAATATGACCTAAACAAAGTAATCTTGATATCTTCAGTACACTTATTGAATTTACGTGCAAGCATATTGGCTTGTGCATAGAGTTTGCAGCGCTGACACTGGATGTCATCATCATCACATAAATCATCTCTGATTATGTGGCCAAGATATCTGAATTTGTTCACAACTCCAAGCACTTGGTCTGCAAGCACAAGAGAAGGAAAATTGGATTTCTTGCCCTCCTTGGATTTTCAGATTCCAGAACATTTTCAATAAAGTAGATGCCATTTCCTGTATTGTAGTGCATTTTAACACCATATTAGCACCAGATAATCCAAACTGGTTCTGTGAGATATAGTTCTGGCTCAATATAGATCAAAAAAGGGCCCAACATAAAAGTCTTTGCAACAGTAATGTTTCATAGTATTTCTTGGTCCTAATGGTCTTCTGGAGTTTAATGTGTTTTCTTCACCCAAGAGGGCTCGGTGATAAAAACACACAAAGAACAATACACATTTAAAATATTTATTTGACACCTCAAAAGAAACAAACTATCGTCGCTGCCCAATGAAAAAAAATGTATCTCCAAACTTTGTTTTTTCCAGGAGCATGAAAAAACTGTTTTTCTCCCAAACTAACTTATAAAGAAAACCCCAAAACTGTTTAAATAGACACATTTAGGATCCGAAATGAAACTCTGTTTACACAGTCATCACTGACCTGTTGAAATTATTTTAAATGGACTTATGTGCATTGTTGTGGGCGATAGCGGACATACGTGTTATTTTAAGTATGCGCTCCAATGACGTCCGGTTATTTACGAACCTCTGGTATCATTTTCATGTCCCTTGTAGCCCTTAAGGACGCCATTCTAGCGAGCCTGGAACTTTGATGACTTTTCAGGATCTTTAAAGATTAAATCCACCGCAATGGAGCCGATTATAAATGTTGTTTTATCAATTCTTAATCCATTCTTCGATCGTGTTTTGATTATTGTCCGCGGGTGCCACCATCTCTGTTTTGGGCAGGGAGGTTAGAGGTCATACAATGCATCTTGGGAGGACATTCAACCAATCAGAAGGTGGTGCGTCTCTTACGTCATGCTTTGGAGACTGACTAGGGAGCAGATAGACCTGTCACAATACAGAGAAAGAAGGCACTCAATGATGGCAAACCGAAGAAATATGAACAGGGAGCAAGCCCTGGAGTATCTGGAGGAGAAAACGCATGGACATTTTTTCGTGTACATATCTTGAAAACCTTTGGTTTTTGTCCCCAAGACATGAGAATGAATATGTAAAGAAAAGGCTCAGTCACTAATGTTCACTGTTTTCATTAAAAATCCTTGAGTTTCAAATTCCACTTCTTTTCTTTTGTATTTAGAGTCCTATACATTTTTTATAATTTAAATGACATTATTACAGCCCTCATATTCTTAAAGCTCAGGTTGTCATAAAAAAAGGATGTTTAAACTTTGACTGTGCACCATAGGGTTGATGTTTCACAAGCCTTTAAAGACAGTAAGTCCAGGCGAGAGAAATTTTGTCAAAAAAATGGCTCAGTCCCAACAGGGTTAATGTTTATCCTTGGCTTTAAAAATATCTAGCCTATCCAAATTATCCTTCTGGACTCTTGGCTCATCTTACCTTGTGACCTACGTGCATCCATGAGCTATTAAGCTACTACCGAAGCCCTGAAATGATGCCAAGTAAGCTACTACAGGACACGGTAGTGCCTGAAAAAAACACCCGACGTGAAACACACCCCTGTTCCCACAACCAACAAGGTGCATGGAAAGGGTGCTTTTCCCAATACACTTGTTGTCTCTATTCAACAGCACACCCTCTGATGCTATCTAAACTAAATAATAAGCTAAACATGTTAATCAATTGGCAAATTTTACTCTGTGAGTAACATCAGCAGATAATGATGACCAAATTAAGTCAAACTGATTTAATCAACACAAATAGTATACATTTGGTCAATAATCAATAAATCAGGTCAATAATTAGGCTATTTGTCAGAGACTAATACATATTTACACAATTAAGATCAATTCATACAGATTACAACATTAATACATGACATCAATTAGCATCAATCCATTAAAAATAAATTAATTAATGATTGCTTTGTTCTTTAACCTTTGCATTATCCTCCCAGGTCAAATTGTCCCAATCTATTTTGACTCTTTGCTCCCTCCTCCTCTTTCTTTCCTCCATCCTTCTTCCCCTCTGTCCCTCTTTCCTCCTCCCTCCCTCCTTCCCTCTTTCCTCCCTTCCTTCTTTCCTCCCTTCCTCTCTCTTTTCCTTCTTTGTCACTTACTGCAACAACAGGTAAGAATTTAAAACACAGGTTAGCAAGTGTCGTTAGAACAGGTAAGTATTTAGGTGCAAGTACCTTTAAAACAGGTAAGTATTCAAAACATAGCATGACTTGAAACAAAAGTCAACAACATTGGACTATGAATGTGTGTGCGTGAGGGAGAGCATGTGGGTCGATTCCATCAACTGGACAGCACTCATGGTGAAGACCATCATAGAAGGGGTGGAAATCTTGGACCAAAACCTTCTTCAGCTCTTGAAGGTGGTTGAACTTCAGCTGTTTCAAATCAAAGTCAACAGAACATCTACATCATTCTAAATACGCAACTTAAGCATGAACTATATGACTAATAACAGCTGAGTCTGAAACACACAGATCTGTTGCTGACCCCCCCCACCCCCCACGCACACACACACACACACACCACTACTTGTACCCCATGGAACATGCATGGTTTGGTGTGTATACCAGTACTGCAAGATTCTCATTATATAAGGTGGGACCCCTCGCTTTTGAAGTTTGGTAAATAGCTTTCCATGATTGAGTTTGTCAAATGCTCTGGATGTATCCAGGAAACATTAAAAAAAGTACTATTTTTTCTTCTATACATACTAACCATCTCTTTCAGTGCATAAATACAAAAATCTGCACCGTGCTTACTTTTAAAACCAAACTGGTTGCCGGTGGTGATTATATAGCGTTGGTGTCTATCCTGAAGAATCTGTTCCAGCACTTTGGAAAGTACACTTGGCAGAGCAATGGGTCTATAGTTTTCAATGCTAGATATCTTTCCAGTTTTATCTTTGACAACAGGTACTAAAACTACAGCAAGCATAGACCCTGGTAATACTCCATGCATTAATAATCCAGTAAAACATGAAGCAATCAATACTGAGGCTCTGCTGCTAGCATATTTTAGATGCTATGCTGCTATTTGATCAGGGCCACATGCTTTGTTCAGTGATAATTTCCCTACAGCATAATATATCTCATCTGGTCTAATAGCTACACCATCATGACGAGGAACATCTCCAACGATAAATTCATCACCACTTACACAGTTAAAAATATTACGATAATGTTTCCTCCATGGCTCAGCAACATTCTCAGATCCAGATATGCCAGAGATGCTAGATGGTAGAGGCATCGTGCTGCTGTTAATAGCTTTAACTTTTCTTTAACTATTCATATGCTCTATTTTGCTGAAGCTTTTTGGTCATTGAGTTAGACCTCATTGCATCCTCCTTTCTTTTTATAAATCGTACAGCATACTTAAATCTAGCATTCGCAAGTTTATTTCTTTTGCACTCCGGGCCATGCCTTGCCTTTCCTGATGTCAACCAGTTGTTGAAGGCTTTTTTAGCTTCCGCATGTAATTCACACACATATTCGTTCCACCCAGGCCTTATATTATGTTTAACTCTTTTATGACAGAATGATTTGCTGTCATTCACTAGACACTTCACAATGGCTTCAAACATTGGTACACAGATCCTTATTATGTTTTTGGTTGTTACAGTTAATGTTACCATATATTATAGCCTCAATTGGTAAATCAATGTTACTAAGGCTATAATTAGTCAGTGACCTGTCATGTCGAAGGTCATCATCTGCAGGCCTCGCGAGTTATATACACAACTCTGACAGCCATGGCTTCTTCATGGCATCGGACGACCCAGCTCCCGGTACAGGCACACTCCCTGCCGGTGTTAATCCCACCGGCACACTCACCCACTGGAGCCTTGGGTCTGTGCGGCTCATAGAAGTGCCACACAAAGGCACCTTCAGGCCAGAGTGTTGGATTGTACATTTCAGCTATCTCTTTGCACTCGGCGGTTACTTTAAAGGAGCTGAACCGGCTCCGTGCAGTGTCTAAATTTTGACAGGTTACCTCACGGCCAAGTTTGTCTTTTAAGTAGCTAGCCAAAGTCTCAGAGTCTAAAATAGGTGAGAATTTTGTCGCAAAGACACTCACCAGCTTTGTCTTTATCACTCGAATGCTCCCACAGGCACTAGTTCAAACAATGCCGCCTGTCCTCTTCTCCCAGAGGGGATGAGGAGGGGGTTTGTGCTTTGCTGTTATATCCCCTGCGACATGTTTCAGCTGGTGGTTCACATTACCAAATGGGACCAGGTTGGGGTGTTTTTCGTGTCGCCCCATTAGAGTGCGAGGCTCCCGTTGCTGCGCTGCTTGGCACATCCAGGCTCACGGCTGAACTCTCCACCCTCCGGTTCGAGTCCTTCTTGCTGATCTGGACCTCCACGCTGCCCCGGGTTTCCTCTCTGGTCTGTGAAGTGGGCGCACTCCCTCCTCTTGCACCAGGCTGTTCAATAGCAACCAGCTGTAGGTTTTTATCTGCGGTTACATTTTATTTCTTCGGTTACATTACGCAGATCGTTACAGACACTTATCAGCATGGATAAAGCCTGTTTCATGGCGTGAACGTCTGCACTTAGATGCTCCATCTTCCCCAGAAGGCAAGAAACGTCGAAGCTATTAAAAGTCACAGGTGGCAATTCATCCAGGAAGTGAGAGACAAAGTGAGGAGCGTCCTGAGCCACCTCGTTGAGTAACTTGAGGCAACTCTTGACGTTTTAAGCATTTTTTTGTGCCCCTGTATGTGCTATGAGCTTGCAAGTGGAGCTTGGGCAAAGTTCAAAGAGCACTTTGGTAGAGTTCACATTCCACTCCAAAGTGGTCCACAGCCATTACAACAATGTCCCCCTGGCTCAGAGATTTGATTTTAACAGCTAGGAAATTTAGAAGTTCATCTTCCACAGTGATTTTCCCCGTGTCTGTCCGGTAGATTTCTGGTTTTTATCCGAGTTTTATTCACACCAGCTGCACCTCGATCAGCTCCGTCCTCCATCTTGTCATCTTGTGTGAATACTATTATTAAGCCTAATATTCAAAGCAGCCAAAATATATCAGCTCACTGGTGGTATTGCTGGGACACATGTTTTTGTATCAACATTTATGTACAAAAACTGCCTGCACAGACCTCACTTAGCCAGAGGCAGTGGATTCAGTGTGTATTTCTGTGTGTGGTGGCGTGTCCCTATGGCAACCACGTGAGATAGTGGTTCGGTTTGCCACCTGACTGTATTTAAGCATGCCATCTGGTACTGTACAGCTGAAATGCATGTGTTTGTTTCACCAAAATGAAAGAATAAATGTGCAGTTTACCCAATTATGGGTCTTAGATGAAAACAGAGATTTGTCAGTTTTGTTTGCAACAATTGTACAAGTATGCCTAGCCCCTGGGATATTATCCTTGGCTGTGTTGTGTCCTGATATACTTCTGGATTGAGTCTATGCAGATCTGTGTAAAATGGCTTAAAGTGCAAGCATTTATTATTTGAAAAAAGAAATGATTTAAAGGAAAAAAAGTTATACTAAAAAACCCTTTCTTTCACATACATGTATTTAAAAATGTATAAGAAATTATGCAAAAAATGCTATGTGTTTCTAAATACGCTTTACAGTGCAGTGTTTTTTTATCTTAAAAAATTTCTACAAATGAAAATGTGTAATTAGATTAAGTGATTGCATAAATATGTAACCTCTTCAAGTCATTATTTAGTAGAAGCACCTTTGGCTGCAATCACAGCATTGACTCTCTGTGAATAGGTCTCTGTCAGGCTTACACATCTGGACACTGCCCTTTTACTCCTTTCTTTTTTGCAAAACTGCTCAAGCTCTGTTAGATTGCACAGGGATCAGGCCACAAGGCTTTCTGTATTGAGGCTGCCAAAAATGCATTTGCAAATATTGGTTAAAACCATGATAAAGCAGTTATTAAGTTGTTTATTTAAAGGTCATTTGATAAGAAAAGCATGCAACGGCCTTTTTTAGGGTTTTTATCAGTGAAGCGATTAAAATCTATGTTGATTTTTGATGGCATTTGTCACTCTTTCTTCTCTCTAGGGCCCTGAGGGGGGCTCCGCTTTTCTTAGGTACATGTAGGGGGGGCGCCAAGGGTAAATGGTTGGGAAACACTTGGTTAGGTGACCTAATGTCCAGAAGGGGGCGGTGATCCACCTCTAATGGATGTACTGTGAAAGCTGGCTTTTGATGTTTTAAAGAAAGCTTTTTAAAAGTTGTTTTATGCTTGCTGCTGCTGTCACTATGCTCCTATGATGTATTACAGGGCAGTTAAGATGATATTACAGAGCTAGATATTGATTATATATTTTGAACGGTTTTTGGACAGTTTTTGGGCTGGGAAATATCAGCTGTATCTGGCAACACAGTCAAAGATGTCATTAGGCAGGAGGCAGGGCACACCATGGACTGGTCACCAGCTAAAGACAGTGCTCACAACTGTTTTGCTTCAGTGTAATATAATGCTTTTTTATGTAAAAATTGTTGTTAGGTGTACATTTTGTAGGTGACAGTCAGTTCCAAGTTGCCAGCTCATGCACTTTTTTTCTTTCTTTATTAAGAGCAAAGTGATAGGAAAAAGAACATTTCATTCTGATGTTTTATCTCAGATAGTTCTGAAGTAAATGGAAACTCTGTCTTAGCTTGAAGGCTGAGTGAAGGATTGTTTCTGCATTTTATTTAGAAAGAAAGATTGATTGTGACAAGTCTATGTATTTTTTGTTATTGCGTGAATGAAACATAGTGGGGAAACAGAACAAACACGGAATGACAGGAAGAAGATATATTTATTTTGAATGAATAAACTCCTAGCTCAGCATCCTCAGTAATTTTGGTGCGATACTACCAAGCCAAATGGGCCAATCACAGTTGCCGTAGTCTGCTTTGCTTTACTGAAGAGTATAAATCAGGCTTTGGAGGGAGAAGAGATGGTGTTTTTCAGTGACCTTGCAGAGTGGCACCAGGAGGCAAAGCAACATTGGTATTTAGGCACTCAACAGTGCCACAGGGGCAGTCATTTACTGTGTGCATGTATGTGTGTGGATCTGCTGTGTCTGTTCACCCATCTGTTGGTTCTACCCTGGGGACAACAGCAGCAGTTTGGATTCTCACTCTCACTCTGTCTCTTTCTTTCACACACACACTCATATAGATTACAAAGGCGGGAGAGGATGCATAGGAGCATACTCACAGATTGTGTTTACAATTAAACTGTGATAGTTAAACGTCTTTGAAGGAATTCCGGTGTGAGAGCAGTAAATAAAAATGTGGTGGCCCTGGAGCTAGTGAGCAGCTACAGATTGTTGTGCTCCAGAAAATTCTGCAGGGTAGGTGTATAAGTGTTTAATCTTAACAATATTCATTATTTATTAGTTTAATTAACATAAACAGTGCTTTAGAGGTTAGAACATTATGTGCCTTTTGTTTGTCATGTTATATAGAAAGCCAATGGATTGCTTCACAGCCAAACAAGCACATCTTTTGTGATAAGCTGGACACGGCTTGGTGAGGATGGGTGCCTGCAGGGTGATCTGTACTAGGTAGGGCCTCAGACTCATTCAGCGGTTTCACTACAGCAGCATGGTATGTGTTTGGTTCTGTTTTTTTTTTTTTTTTTGTATAAGTGTGTGACCTAAAGTGTTGAGCAAACTCTCACCTCTCGTATTTATCTCTCCTTTAAACAGTGGTGGCTGATAGCGCTGTTACAGATGTACAGTGCCTTTAAAAAGCACTCACCCCCTTAAATGTTTTACCCTTCATGGTCAATATAATACGTTTTTTTTGACAAAAACCATCACAAAAAAAAAATTGTCAACATGACAATGAAACAGATTTCTACCCAGTAACGTCAATTAAACAAAAATATGCAATGTAAATAAGTGATTGTGTAAATATTAGCCCCCTTTAAATTGACTGACCTAATCCAGTACAGGTCCAGCAAACTGGTGCTATAGTCTCACAATTAGTGAAATGGGGATCACCTGAGTGCAGTAAAGGGGTCTCAAGTGATTGTATTAAAAGAAACCTTTGTCTGGAAGATCCAGTCACTGGTAAACCAGTATTCTTGGCTACCATTACACCATGAACACAAAAGAACACTCTGAGAAACTCAGTCAGGGGCACTGAACATCCCTCAGAGTTAAATCCATCATGAAGACATGAGAGGAATATAGCACATGTGTAAATCTTCCTAGATCAGGACATCCTATCAAACTGAGTGACCGTGCAAGGAGACAAATGAGAGAGGCCACTATCTAACTCTGAAGGAGTTACAAGCTCTACATACAACTGTTGCCTGGGTTCTTCACCAGTCAAAGCTTTATGGGAGAGTGGCAGTGAGAAAGCCACTGTTGAAGAAAACTCGTATTAAACTCTTGACTAGACTTCATTAAAAGGCATGTGGGAGACTCCATGGTCATGTGGAAGAAAGCTGTTTGGTCTGATGAGACCAAAATGGTGCTTTTTGGCCATCAGACAGGATGCTTTGTTTGGCAGACACCAAACTCTGCACATCACCACAAACACACCAGCCCCATTGTGAAGCATGGTGATAGCAGCATCATGTTTTAGGGATGCTTCTCAGCAGCCAGCTCCTGGAAAGTAGAGGGTAAAATAAGTGCAGCAAAATATAAGAAAGTCTGGGAGGACTATCTTAGTCAGTGCAAAAAACATTACAGCTTGGCAGAAGACTTTTTTTTCCAGCAAGACAATGACCTGAAGCATACAGAAAAAGCTACACAGAAATGGTTTAAAGACAACAACGTGAACGTTCTTGAGTGGTCAAGTCAAAGCCAAGCGGCAACCTCCAGTCCTAAAAAATGAAGCCAATGCAAAAGTGCCAAAAATTGCTATACTGGTAGTGTCCATTTGAGGCTGGCTGCAGGAACACCGGAAGTTCCGTCTGCACAGATGTTAAACAGCCGGTTTTGACACACAAAATAAACTGGTTTACAGCCTGGTTCAAAACACCAAACGTGTCTCATTAGCTAGTGTCTTATTGTGCTCCCACTGTACGGGGGATGAATTTTTTTGTATGATCGTTTGGATTATATTTAGGATGAAAGCTGATTGGCGCATCTCATTTGATTGACAGATAGCTCGGCAGGCAGAGGCTCCGTTTCTGTCAAGCAGAATGCTGGCTAGCAGGCTGACAGGAAGTCGCGCTTAGTGGGCGAGCCGTTAGGTTGATCTAAAGTTTGGCTGAGACTGCGATTTCAACATGGAAGCCTCCGCGAATGGGCTTCAAGAACCATTTTGGCCCGCCTATTGTAAGCAGATGACTGACGTCACACGGGGTTTGTCCAATTCTTTCTACAGTCTACGGTCAAAGCCAAGACCCCTGCTGAATAAAGAATTTGTGGCTTGACATGTAAAAGGGGCTTTTCACACATGATCCAGATGCAACCTGACAGAGCTTGAGCACTTTTACAAAGAAGAATAGTTCAAAATAGCAGTGTCCAGATGTGCAAGCCTTATTAGGACTATCTACACAGACTCAGTGCTGTGATTCCAGCTAAAGGTTCATTTACTAGACACTGACTTGAAGGGGTGAATATGTATGCAATCATTTATTTTATATTACATATTTTTAATTACAAAGTAGAAATCTGTTTTCCGTTTTTTGTCTTTAAAACCAAATCATGTTGGCCATGATTTATTTTTAAAATGAATTAAAGGGTAAAACATCCAAGTGGGTGATCACTTTACATAAGCACAAGTTATGTACGACAATGGATTGCTATTTGATAATATCACACTACTTTGATATGACACATCTTTTTGAAGACAGTATGCACTGTCCTTGCATTCACCCTTTATAACTGAAGAATCCATTCTTTCAGCATGACATGACTGCAAGTTTAATACCCTTTAATACCTCAACAAGGTGACATTCATGGATATTGAGTCCAAAATAGAGCAGACACTCTACATATCAGAGCATGAGGCCAAGGAGTGTCAGGATGTACTCAAACACCTGCAAACAGAACTACAGTATTTATTAGCTTTGAAAATTTGGATTCTTTTTTCTCAGCTGAACTGTTTTACCACCCAAATGTTGAGATTTCGTTGATGAAATTGTTTACATTTTTTTCTAAAGACACAACCATATTGGCTTCGCTGCCAGGGCAAAAATGCTGGTCCACTTCTTTCAGACACCATGGCATTGACCAACATCAACACAAACTTTCTTATTACTGAAGTGAAACAGACACAGGCATTGTTTAAATGGAACAATTATTTCTAATTCAAACTGCAGATTACATAAAAATGCAAAGAGGCTCAGGGTAAAAGCCTCATTTGGGTGATATGTTTGCTGACAAGACAAGGACAACCAACCTTTTACCGGGAATATCTAACTTGAAAGGGAGAAAAAAAACAATTTAAAGCTCTCAAACACTTTCGCTGTACAAAAACCAACTGACTAACTGAACAACTGACCTACTCAATGAAGCACACAGACTGAGGAAATGCATAAAGTGTATTTAGTGACTCACAGCCCACCTTTAAAAGCAAAGAGAATGCATATGTCAACTGTGATAAAGACTTAAAAGTACTGCGAGTGGAGCGCTGTGAATTTGTCATATTCATATATGCACAGAGATAAACAAGAGAACACATGTTTAATTCATAGTCTAACTGAGTGGAGCTTATCTGCTTTGAGGGGGCGGTGAAGATAGCATACGTGCTTTCTCTGTAACACACCCATAAGAAACACACAAAAAAAAAATGTACAAAGACATGCCCAAAAAAAGCTAGCACACACAAACAGAAAGGACTCTGAATGCAGCCAAACCCACAGCAGAGCGGAGGTCTTTGCGTCCTCAGAGAGTGGGGATAAGACAGCTTAGAGAAAAGGAAATGTGAGATAACGATTTAACTGGAGGGGGACTCAAGAAGTTTGATTCACACAATCAAAGCCACACACACGCTCCGATATGCAGAGCCGGCCCTAGCCAAATTATGATTTGGCGCCCCCCCACCCTACAGCATCCATCATCATCTCAGAGAAAAGTTTAAATATTCACCGTTAGTATAGACATTTTATAAAAGTCTGCAACACAGTATTATTTTTTATGTGTCGTAGCTACAACAGAAGCATTAAATTTGACACAAGTGGTCTTTTGGTCTGAAATGAAAATAAAACAAATAAGAAACAATTATGGGCACTGCCCAATGTATCAAAAGGAGGACAAATAGAACTTGAGGTTTGAATTTGATACAATTGCAAGGAAATCCCTGTATTTATACATAAATGCCCAGAGGGAGAAAATGCTCTCCTATTGGCAAGGGACAGGACTCAGTCCATTAACGCAGGGTGAGGATGTCAAATTGGACAAGGATGCAAGAAAAATTCGGACATGCTAGTCTTGTGAGCTGTGGGATGTCTTGGACGTATCATTAATTATGTCACACTACAGGAGAGTTAATTATTCCCAGTGTTCATAATGGGCTTTGGCCATGAGCTACAACATTGCAGTCAGTCCAAAATCTGGCCAAATTCATGTAGCTTAAAATGACTTTTAGCAATTTCAATTAGTCTCTCACACTGTATATCACCTTTTAAATGTTCAGTGAAAAGTATTCATAAATGTAATTAATGAATTTTTCATTTTAATAGTAAAAAAAAATAATACATTGTGCAACAAGAGTAATTCTTGTTAGCCAAACAGCATTTGTTGTCATGGCTCTAGCCCTGCCCTTGGCCTCGTCAGTAACACTCTCTGCTCTCCTGATAACTGATTCCCTTCACCTGTTCAGACCTGTTCAAGCCGTCGTTCACCATCCACTCATTATCGTTGTTTCATCCACTGAGGTTGTCAACGAAGGTCTTTTTTTTTTTTTTTTTGCAAATTGTTGTTTAGCATTCTTTGTTCCCGAAGATTCCCGTTTTGCCTTACCTGCCTTGTCTTGGCTGCTGACTCTCCCACCACAACAGCCAAGCTCTCTCGGGTCATCTGCTATCCTACAATAAAGATCCATTACTACCCAGCTACACAGACTCTGTGTCCTGCATTTGGGTCCAACCTCACTAGCCACAACATTTACAGGTTGTCATTTTATGGAAAAAGAATTTTACAATTTACCAGTCAGTTATCATTTCTTGAGCCAGTTTCCGACCCTATAAGCAGTTTCTTTTTTAGAGAGTGAAGAAATGAGCATCACCTGATGAAACAACCAGAGGAAAGAATTAAATCAAATGGATAGCAAACAATGTTCAACCATGCAAGAAATCCCCCCAAATAACCTCATCATTCACCTGAAATCTTCCTTCAAGTAAACAGCTGACTCCGTGGGAAACATTCCAAGCCAATTCTGCTGTTTCCCAGCTGTGGAGGTGACTATTATTGGAAATGTGAGGAGCTCATACTTTCCTGTTTTCACAGGTGAAAGAAAGTCAGTGTGATTTGAAAGGGGAAGGTGGGCTTTAAGGGTGTAAAATCTGCCTGAAGTCCATCCTATAAATGCATCTGCTACCATGCACCTCAATGCATCCATCAGATGAAGCAACTTCTGACATAAAAGACAGAGCTTAGATCTCACTATGTGGATACACAGTACATTGATACAAAAATGTGAGAGATTATGTGTCAGTGTGTGTTTGTGTGTATCACCCCCATCTCCCCATGCTTGCAGAGACAGTTTTCCCTCACCTCCATCACCTCTAACAGCAGTGGAAATGAAACCTGCAGCCTGGATATCCCCATTGATTTACAATTTGCACCAAGTGCCCAAGATACAGACCCGAGGGCAGGCTGGTGAAAAATACACTCATCAGCATTCAACTGCTGGGGGAAAAAAACAATTCGAAATAAGCTATTGGTACTGAACCGATAGAGTTAGAGAGCAAGATCACCAAATACAATACAGTAATTAGTGTGTAATAGGTACAGCGGGCAAGAGGACAAGAGATTCAGTGAGTAATTAAACTGTCAAGTGGTAAAAACCAGGCTCTCGTGGTTAGGTTGTTTTAAATGTTTTTCATAGCCTTTTTTTTTTTTTTTTTTTTTTTTTTAGAGGAGCAGGACAACATTTTGGGCATACACTAATAAAACAGAGCAGGTTCAACATAATCAAACTCACAAACATGTTTAAGCCATTAGTTAACTAATTTAGATATGCAGGAAAAACAATTTGTGGCACTGGGAGAAGTCCTCTGTTTTAAGACTTTATCCCATACAACCAGCATCCTTGTGTTTTATGTCCATCTATAGAGGAAGATGATAGCCAACTTGATGGTGTTGCGATGTTTATGTGGATGTGGATGACTTCAACATCATGTAAATCTTGCTTGGTAGACATCAGATACAATAATACCCAATAATCAAGTCTCTATTAGATTGAGGTCTGGGCTTTTGACGCTGCAACTCAAGAACTTTCACCTTGTTGTCTTTAAACAATTTCTTTGTAACTTTTGCTGTATGCTTCAGGTCTTTGTCTTGCTGGAAAGAAGTCTTTTCCCAAGCCATAGTTCTCTGGCACACTGAGTAAGATTGTTGCCCAGGATTTTTCTGTATTTTGCCACATTCATTGTGACCTTTACAACCTTTCCTGGGCCAGCTGCTAAGAAGCATCCCCACAGCATGATGCTGCCACTACCGTCCTTCACAGTGGGGAGGGTGTGCTCGTAGTTATGTGCAGTGTGTGATGCTCCCCAAACATGGACACCTCAAACAAGCACTTTGGTCTCACCAGGCCAAAGAACTTTCTTCCACTTATCCACTTGCTTCTTTGGTAAACTCTAGTTGAGATTTTATGAGTTTTCTTCAGCAGTGGCTTTCTCTTTATCAAACCTGCTGATGCTGCTACCATGTAAACGGCTGTTAACTTGTTATTTAAATAGCATTCTGTAGCCCATCCCACCCTTTACCATTGTGATATTACTTTTTCCAGTGCTCTAGTGCAGATACAAACCAGGATATGGCTAAAAGCGATAGTTATCAAATGGACCCTGTAGGGAGATTGTTTCATTAAATGTAAATGGTTGTGACATTCGCTGTTTTCAGTTAATTAGTGATTTTAGATGTGCCCGTTTCAGGATCCTGCTGTCATTTCTGCTGCCTCTCTGCTTTGGTTTAATGGACTCTTACATGGAATGGAGCTCTAATTAATGTTATTACTCACACCTGTGTTTTTCCTGCAATGACAATTCAAAATGTCAGCAGTGCAGAGGGTCCTTTCTGTGGAACAACTACCTGGTTTTAATGGCTACAAGCAACCAGTGCAATATACATGTCTAATGAAGAGAAAGGTATAGAGACCTCTAATCACATGTTTCAAAGCCCAGCCAGTCAGTGCTGTGCTTCACTTTGCTTTAGGGCACTTGGGTAGCAGCTGAACAATCAGGGTGCGTGTTCTGACTTTCTTGTCTGGCATTTGAGCCTAATTACTTTTCAAAAAACTAATTAGTGGCCATCCACTGAGTGAGCGTGCAGGCTCTATATTTAGATTTACTTTGTCTCTCGCTGACTCTTTTTTTTTTTAACCGACACTGACTGGAGCTCACAGTAGCCTTTGAGCCCCAACACTTTCATATGATCATGACTTTGACACTATTGCCCCCCTGTGGAGGCTGTGTGTAACTTCAGCTGGTATAAAACTGAAAAGAGAGCAGCTTGCATCCCTTCAGCTTGTATACAGCTGCACAGAACAAAGCCTGTGGATCACTCCCATTTCAATGGGCTCAGACGAGCTTCTTAGCGACACAGCCAATCACACTCAGCTTTCTCTGTTAATTCCAAAAGAAGATTTGACACTTTCTGCTTCAATTTGCTTCACCATCTTTTCTCTTTTTTTAGATTCATTTCTCTCCCCTCTCACACTTTCTGTCTCTTCCACAGTTTTTGTTTCTCTCTCTGAGAAATTGAAGACCCAGGAAGCCCCTGTGGATGCCAGCACTGCTCAGCAGAATGCCGGCTTTACACACACAGTTGGCTCAGGATACCAATTTATTGGATTGGACTGGTATTGTTTGACTGAATGCCTCTTCGGGGAAAAGAGGAGGGAGGGAGCTAATGTGGGAAATCATAAAAAGAAATCACAAAAAAAAAAGCTTCGTAATTTTTCCTCTACAAATGTTGAAATACAGAGAAACACAGCATAGAGGGGGAAGGAAAACCATGGGGAAAAGGGATATTGGGAAATATATGAGGGAAAAAAAGGGAAGGAAATTACATTTACAGAGAAGGCCGGATGGACAAGAAGTGGAGATAAGTAGAAAGATGTGGAAGAATAAGGACAAGTAGCCTCAAAAGGAATTAAAGGGGAAAAAATCTTATTAAATAAAAAGAGGGAAGGATAAAGAGAATTAACAATAGAAGGAGTACAGAGATCATCTGTAATATAAAGGGACAGATAAGGCAGTAGATTCATGCAGCTGTTGTTTGATTACACATGGGAAAAACCTTTACTCATCCTCATCTTTTCTTCATAAATGAGAGACATGATCATAGGGGGTACCAGAGCATTATACCTGGAACAAATCAAAAGGAAAAAACTGATAACACTTCATCCTCAAAAGGTTATTATAAAGAGAATGTACCTACAGCAGCAGCATATGATTTACAAGCAGCAGGAATTATGGAGGCCTTTAAGTTACAAAACTCAAATTTATCGAATCATCAGTACAAAATGGTCACTACTTCGTAATCATACACGAATGGTTAAATCAAATGTTAGAGCAGTGATATTCAACCTGCGGCTCTCAAGCCGCATGTGACTCTTTAGTGACCAGCTCTTTAGTGAGTTTAAGGCTCACTTGAAAAAAAAAAAACCCTTTATGAAGGTAAACACTCATCAGATTTATGGTAGGTCACATAAATCAATCTGTTACCCACACAAAGAAGACAGGCTTTAACTTCCAAGATTAAACATTTATTATTTTAAATCCGTATATTATTACCATTGGATGCACTCAATGAAGGAGCATGTGTAAGAGAAGAGAGCAGAGGAAGTCCGCCAGTGGTGCGTCTCTTCAGTAAGCTCATTCATTGAGGTTTGCTGTCTTGTGTTCAAATTGAAGCTTCCCATTTCCTCCTTTTAACTTTTTCTCCAGCTACTTCCTGCTGATGCTCTCTCACACCCAGATTTTATGACAATTATGCCAATGCCGTCATCGACGAACATAACACACGGTTTACATGTGGCGATAACGTGATATCTAATCTTTCGTGAAAGTTGTTCAAATGTGGGTGTTTTATCTGATCTTTAATGCACTAATGATCATAAATATTTTCAAAAGAGCAGAAATATAAAACCAAAGCCACAGAATGAGGCAGGGCTGGTTTTAGTCATTTGGAGGCCCAGGGCAAAGACCAATATGAGGCCCCTCCCCCTTTAACTAAAGAATTAATGAGTGGAAAAAAATTAGAAAGCATCTCTTTTATGTTAATAAAGCCACAGAACTCAGTAAATGCCCAAGTGTGAGATAAAAATACCAAAATAGCCAACCATAATTCATCAGCTCTTTAAAAACCACCTCATTTCTTAAACTCAGCACATTCTAATGTCTTAAAAAATCTTTAGGCCAGGTGGAACTTTCATAACGCTGGTGTTGGGCCAAAGTCTGGTATCTCCAGAATGACCACTTTTCAGGATATAAAACAAACTTTTGATATATTTTATTCCTTCAAAATTGATTAAAACCCACTGACAGATGTAAAGGGTGACCAATAGCACTGATTTATAAAAACAAACTAAAATCATAAAATATTGAGATACAAGGTTTTAGCCCAATATCAGCCATAAATAAATAGATGCTCATTATCAGAGACATATTGTTTCTTCTGACACTATACAGACATTTGCATCAAATGAAACCTCATAATAACCCACCAATTCACTGTTTTATTTAATTTCAACTACAGATTAACTGATCTATTATCTACCTTACATTCCCAGTTTGGATTGTGGCTCTCGTTTAAGTATTTATGGATTCAAATAATGTAGTACATTTTTGTCTTGTCCTCAGCAATACAGCATTCAGTGAGACTTCTGCACCTCTCAGCAGGTATTTTGGCCCACTCCTCATGAGAAAACTGCTCCAGTTGTCTCTGGTTTGAAGGGTGCCTTCTCCAGACGCCATGTTTCAGCTCCTTCCACAGATGTTCAATGGATTTAGAACAGGGCTCATAGAAGGCCACTTCAGAATAGTCCAGTGTTTTGCTCTTAGCCATTCTTGAGTGTTTTTGTGTCTGTGAACATAGAGCTGGTGTGCCTTGCCAAAAAGTTCCAGTTTTGTCTCGTCTGTCCATAGGACATTTCCCCCCAGAAGCTTTGTGGCTTGTCAACATGCAGTTTGGCAAATTCCAGTCTGGCTTTTTTATGATTTGTTTTCAACAGTGACATCCTCCTTGGTCATCTCCCATGAAGTCCACTTTGGCTCAAACAACGATGGATGATGCGATCTGACACTGATGTACCTTGACCTTGGAGTTCACCTTTAATGTCTTTGGAGGTTGTTCTGGGCTCTTTTGTTACCATTCGTATTTTCCGTCTCTTCGATTTGTCATCAATTTTCCTCCTGTGGCCATGTTCAGGGAGGTTGGCTACAGTCCCGTGGATCTTACATTTCTAAATAATATGTGCAACTGTAGTCACAGGAACATCAAGCTGCTTGAAGATGGTCTTATAGCCTTTACCTTTAACATGCCTGTCTATAATTTTCTTTCTAATCTCCTGAGACAACTCTCTCCTTCTCTAACTCTGGTCCATGTTTAGTGTGGTAAACACCATGTCACCAAGCAGCACATTGACTACTTGTCGGCCTTTAAATAGGCCGACTGACTGATTACAAGTTTGTAGACACCTGTGATGCTAATTAGAGGACACACCTTGGTTGAACATGTCCCTATGGTCACATTATTTTCAATCTTTTCTAGGGGTACCATCATTTTTGTCCAGGCCTGTTTCATGAGTTTGTTTTTAAAATAATTCTGTTGAACCACAATTCAAAAGCAATGTCTGATTTTCATTAGTTAATTTTCATTGAATTTTGATTTATTATTACTTTTGTCCGATTCAAGTTATTTCTGTGACCACTGTGGGTTTCTCTTTCATTAACAGAGGGGTACCAACAATTTTGTCCACGTGTGTATTTTTAAAAGTGCTACTGACATGAAATTTTCACCAGATGTTGAAAACAACCCATGCAATCCACACATGCAAATAAATCAAACCATAGCTGTCCATAAATTAACTTTAGTGTAATAATTTTGGAATTACACAGAGTAAAAGTATTGAATATTTTTCTGAAATTGATAAACTTCTTGTTTGTAATGACAGCTTGTATGGAGAAACTAATTGCATGCATTGCGCAGGTGTGATTTTGGCACATTCTTCCACTCAAACAGTCTTCAACTCTTGAAGGTTCTGGGAGCCTCTTAGGTGAACTCTGATCTTTAGTTCTTGCCATAGATTTTAAATTGGATTCAAGTCAGGTGATTGGCTGGGCCATTCTAGCCACTTTATTTTCTTTCTCTGAAACCAAATGTGTGTTTAGGATCAGTGTCTTGCTGAAATGTCCACCCTTGTTTCATCTTTATTATTCTGATAGATGGCAGAAGATTTTTTTTATCTAGAATGTCTTGATACATTTTCCCAATCATCCTTCCTTCTAATATATGAAGTTTGACAGTGGTGTATGCTGAAAAACAGCCCTGCGCTATGATGTTCCCACCTCCAAACTTCACTGTTGATATGATGTTTTTGGGGTGATGTGCAGTGCCATTTGTCCCCAAAAACATGTTGTGTACTTTGGCATCCAAAGAGATCAATTTTGGTCTCAACTGACCAGATAGATTCTCCAAATATTTCACAGGCTTGTGTAAATGTTGTGCAGAAGACTTCAAATGCACTTCAATGTGCCTTTTCTTCAGCAATGGAGTCTTGCGTGGTGAGCGGCATACTGGCCATGGTGGTCACGTGCATTAATCATTGTTTTCTGAAACAACTGTACCTGCTCATTCCAGGTCTTTCTGAAGCCCTCCACAAGTGGTCCTTGGCTCTTGGACAACTATTCTGATAATCATTTTCACTCAGTCAGAACTCTTGCGAGAAGCACCTGGCCGGTTTATGGTGAAATGACATTCTTTCCACTCCTGAACTACAGCCCCAACAGTGCACACTGGAAAACATTCAGAAGTTTAGAAATCCTTCTGTAACCAATGCCATCAAGGTCTTGCGAGAGCTCTTTGCTTTTACCCATCATGAGATGGGATGACTGAACAAGCTTATATTAATTTGCACTGACAAGAGGCAGGATTGCTTTCTAATTACTGATGATTTCAGCTGGTGTTTTTGACTTTTTGCACCTTCCTTTCTTCATGTGTTCAGTACTTTTTCCCTGTATCATTCAACATTATCACACATAACTCAAGCTATGGTTTGATGCCTTTGCATGTGTGGATTGCTTGGGTTGTTATCAATATCTGGTGAGACTGTCATGTCAGTAGCACCTTTAGAAATATATATACTGAGAAAAATGGTGACGTGTTCAATACTTCTTACTCGCTGTATTATTAACCCTTTACCTACTGAGGCTAAAAATGGCAATTTGGACACATTTTGTTATTATGGCTGTAAAATAGTCAGGAAATGCTCTAAGTCTGAGAGCTTTGGTCTCTTTTCCCAGGAGTACTTGAACTTGACTTTTCAACATCTGGTTAATGATTATTGCACATTTTATGGAATTGTCAGCAGTTTAAAAGAAGAAAAACAAGAAAAACTGATTTGTTTTTCATGGCTTTTTTGAGAGAAAATTTTGTTATTGCTCATGAAGTTTTGATTGGACATTTGAAATGTGAACCTATACATGTTCAGAACAATCACCAGTCTATTTTTTAAGTCTAGGACTCTGGGTGTGCAAAAGAGAACTATATTTGCTCTTCATATACCTCAGTTCAGAAGATGCATCCTCCAAATCCCTGTCCTCCTCTATGAACCGTAGTGGCTGTTTTACCATTCTTGATGGTCTTCCCAACATTATAAATGTGTGTAATAAAACACAGACACGCACAAATGCCACTATCTAACGCTATTTTTTTAAAACAAAACACCACTCTCGCTCGCTCTCCTTATATTCTCTTCCTTCACTCTTCTGCCAAAGCTGCTGTTTTTACGGTGCTGTTCAACATTACTGTAATATATATAACACACATCATATACCGGAAAGCACAGATTCTCAGCTCTCTGTCAGCATTAGAATTTTTTAAATTGAGCAAACTTTCGAGGAGTTACGGTGTTGAGATTCCGTGTAGCTGTCTCTCCAAAGTTCTGGTGTATTGTTATGAATGCCCACATTATATGGTTGCGAGTATCGTAATGAACCATATATGTGCGCATGCTCACAATTCTCAGCTTTCCAACGCCGTTGGAATTTTTCAAATCGGACAAACTTTGACAGAGTTATGGTAATAATACTCCAGACATATAAAACACATGACCGGCACTGGCTCTGTAGGTAAAGGGTTAAAAACTACTGAACAACGCATGTGCCCAAGACTCTTGCTAAATCAAACATATGTAATAAATACCTGTGTGTACTGTAGTTCTCACTCATACTGATAACACATGACAATACAAAGGCAGGCTGTTCCAAACCTTTCATAGTGCACTCATTGAAATTCTTAAAATTTCAAAATTCAAGCCCTAGAATATTATTGGCAGACACCTCAAAACTTTTCTTTTTTACTTTTTCACAAATGATTAAAAAATTATCAAGTTGATCATGAATAATCACACATTTAAAATACGCTGTTAGAAAAAAAAAAAAAAAAACAGAATGAGAACAAACTGGAATTCTTAAACTTTATTTAACATCTAGGTTTAGTTGTAATGGTTTGTGAAATACAATGTCTTAATTCACTTAGTAATATTATCAATAAACTGCAAACCAGATCAGCAGACAAAAAATCAAGTACAAAATAACTTCTGCTGTGAAGTGAATGTGTAGGCCTGCTGTTACCAAGAGACAATTATGGTTGCTGACTGATGTTCTGTGGTCTCCTGTCAGTGCAATAAATGTAGCTTAGGCCAGCTGCTCCACTTTGATTGCCTTTTCACTGCCATACAATTCATGGATTCTTTTGACAGTAGTCCTCCACATATTTTGCAGGATGGATCACCTGAGGCAATCTCAATTATGTCTTGAAGCCCCTCATATTCAACGATGTTGTTGGTCTGCAGTCTTTGCTGACCCATTTAGTGATCCCATAGTCAGCTTAGTTGTCATTTTGTTGACAAATCCAGGTCTGCTGGACTCTGCCAGTGTAGTCTGACGACCATGGCTTGATCCTGTATTAACGTTTGCACTTTTGCTGACATTAGCAAAAATGTTTGCCCAAAGGTGGCACTTCAGACTAGTGCTTTGGTGGCAAGACAGTTCCTCACTGCAGTATGTACACACAAATTTGGTTTCAGCTTCCAAGCTTCCATTTGCAAGGCTTTTAAAAAGAAATTTGCAGTTAAGCAGATGTTGGTCCATCTCCTCAATCATATTAAGAAATAAACTATTAGAAGGTTATAAAACTGACCTAAAATCACACTTAGTTTTACTATTTATATCTTGGAAATTTCTATAAATTAGTCAAATTTACCATTGGATCACTGTTTTATTTCTTACAACCCTGTGGCAACATCTAAGTACACTATATCAGGGGTTCCCAAACTTTTCAACTGGAAACCCCCAAAATAACAGTGATGAAGACCGGGGACCCCTAATATCCTGAAAAATAGTTGTGGCATAGTTGAACACAGCCATGCACATTCAAGAATCATCATGTAGAGGACTTTTTAAACATTGCTTTGATTTCAGCATAAATCTCAGCAAATGACCATGTTTTTATTTTTAATCTAACCAATGTTATGCATGTATTTCTACAGTAATGTGCAATATACAACATTTAAAATTATTTAAAACCACTTAAAACTACTCTTTGTTTCTTGGAAGGCCTCTTGCGACCCCCCACCCAGTGTCCCATGACCCCCCAGGGGGTCCCAACCCCCACTTTGGGAACCACTGCACTATATAGTCCTTTATCCTACTATATTATATTATTTGTCAAGGAAATACCCTTTGTATGGCTTACTAAATGAGTTGGCCACATGTCTTATTACAGACAAGGCGATCAGAGACAGGTCTAGGAGGTGAAAGTTAACTGAGTGGCACACACCTACTCTACTGATTCACCGTGCATGCATTGGTATTATTCAAAAACATCTGGGGAGGGCCCACTGGCCATTTCAATGGGCAGGCCTTGTAGGTATACCAGTTTATCACATAAGTTATTTTAGACAGTTACAGCTTAGGCAAATGGCTTTGCTCTTGAAAAGGAACAAGCCCTCCCAAGATGACACTTAACCTGGATTGCATTAGCCACCCGGCTAATGTTCTCCTTCTGAGACTGGCTCCATCAGCTTTTGGATCTGAGTCTTATACTCATGAGTATGAACAGTGCTTCTTGGTCTTTTTCCATCATACTGGAGTGAAGCGAGAGTACCCCTGTGATAGACACTGACTAAACAGCACAAAAAGTACGAAAATTTTTGTTTGGGAGATTATTTCTTTGATGTAACTATGCTTTTTGGCAATAAGTCTTATATCGTTGGAAAGCCTGTTAATTTCCTCTTTGAATGGTGCCACATTTGTAAGGAATGCACACTTGTAGGGTGAGCAGCAGAGCTGAGTACGTGGGTTGCGATAGTGAAAATTTGTCACATCTTCTCTGCCAATGCCAAACAGTGTTGTTTGGTGGAGTGGATGCTTGAAGTCTGAGGAAATAAAACATATTGGCAATTTATATATCTAACAAATAGAAGTCTCAGTGATGTGTAGAAAAACATACACAGCCACAACAGCCTGGCACCCCCTCCTCATGCTGGTCTCCAGCCTGGTCACACACTACTGTGGGATGGTATCCCATTCTTCAACCAGCATTTGTCTCAAGTCAGCCAATGTGGTTGTGTTGGTCACTCTAGCACGCCAAAGCTGATCCCACAAGTGTTCAATGGGGTTGAGGTCAGGACTGCTGGCAGGCCAATCCATCCTCTCCACTCACAAATTCTGGAGGCAGTCCCTGATAAACTCCGCACTGTGGAGACAAGCTTTGTCATCTTGGGGGACAGAGTTTGGCTCCCAACTGTGGAGATATGGGATTTCCAGTAGTTGTAGACTCTCAACTCAATGTAACACGCCTTGTTTTTTCAATGAGGGAGATGCCAGTCAGGCACCTGATTGTCAGCACCTGGGGGTACCAGAAGCTCAAAACAAGAGTTAATAGAAACAGAAAAATAAGCTTTTGGCATTGGCAGAGCAGATTTGGTCATTTTTTCATGGGTGCAGCCCACATAGTCAGCTCTGCTGTTCATCCCACAAATGCATGTTCCTTATAAATGTGGCACCATTTAACCCTTGGTCCCTTGTAATTTTTATCTACATCTGTCCTTGTTTGTCCTGAAAACAGACATGCAGAAAGATGTTCATAAAATAATCATTTTTCAATATTTTTTTTTACTTTCACTGCTTCAAATCTCTTCAACAACTTCAACCCTGACCAGAAAATAAAATAAAATAAAATAAAAAAATTAAATTCAATGTTACACCCTTTTTATGCCAGGTATTGTACACAATGTCACTGCTATTTTTTATGGTAAAAAACACCATAATTCCCGTATAAAATGATCTAGAAAAAAATCTTTTTTTTTCAATAAATAGAGTCTGGACCATGCCAATGATTAGTAGCAAAATTGATTTTGATGCATTGAAATTTTTTCTGTAGTGCCAAATGCCATATTTTAGCTACATCTGTCCTTGTTTGTCCGAAAACAGACATGCAGAAAGGTGTTAATAAAATACTCATTTTTCAACTTTTTTTAACTTTCACTGCTTCAGATCTCTTCAACAACTTCAACCCTGACTACTGGAAAAAAAAAAAAAAAAAACTTACGGCATGTCCGCTTGTAAATGTACACGCAGATTCGCACCCGATCACACACGTAGGAGCACACAAACTTTTCCTTACACATGTAGCCTACTCTCAGACATCCATATTTAGTGGCATGAATCAGTTCATTTAATTCTAATGATGTTTAGCGGGTGAAATAGCGCTCCAAACAGTCTGAGTGCATGGAGGGTAAATCATGTCTGCGCTGCTGAAAGGGTTAAAATGGTGTGCTGGCACTATCCGCTGGATCACTGTAGAATGGTGAAATTTAGATCCCTGGTGATCGACCAACTGCAAAAAAACAGTTGTTATAAGTTGTTTTGGTGCCCTAGACACACAGTCAAAAAACGTGTTTTTAATGGAAGTCTATGTGTCCGATTTCGGACAAACAAGGGTGGATGGAGCTATTGGGAAACACGGTTTTCTTTTTTTTTTTTTTTGTATATGAAGAAAAATAATAACTTTGGCAAAAACTGATGCCTCGATCTATAAAAATGTGACTATTAACTCAAAAAAAACTATGATAAAAATGGTGAATGTCCTCAAAACAGACATAGTAGGGTCCAAGGGTTAAAAGGGAAATAAACATGCTTTGCAGCAGTATAACATGTATTGCCGAAAGCACTGTTACAACAAAGAAATAATCTAAAAAACACAAATGTCCTCGCTTGTGCTATGTTTACTATGCTGGTGATGTAATTTGAAATCAAAACATGCATGGCAAACAAACAAAAGTCTTCTTTTTGTACAGCAGTTGGCATCACTTTGGTGCATTTCCACCACCCAACAAATGTCGAAGATCCCTTCCAACATTACAATCCACAGCAGAACAGAATCTTGTGTTGGCAAGGATAAGACACTCACTGGCTTAATGTCTTAATGTTTTTTGACTGTTTTGTGAGTTTTTGTTATCCCCTCTCCATCTTTCTTCTACTATGATAACCCTGTTGGGAAAGTTTCTAGGAGATGCATTTGTCAACAAACAACCGGAACGGGAGCAACAGAGGCTTTTCTTTAAATGACAGATTTACGATTTTTCATTTGAGTGTGATTTCCCTAGCTTGTTTGTCTGTTTTTTCCTGTTCTAATGTTCTGTCATTTCAGTTTCAAAAGTTTGGCTCCATCTGCTAGTCTCTTACAGCTTGTGTTCTGGTGACTTGAAGTTGCCGCTCCTTTGACATTGCTAAATGGCTGCACCTGGGCAAAACAGCATAAAATCCAGACTTCCTCAGTCTGTCATCTCTCCTTTCACAACTTTCTGCCATTCTTCTTTTCCTTCTGATTAGGGCCATGACTTTAAGAGCAAGTTAACTGTTCAGACCTTCCTTTACTGTTATGACTCAAACAAGCTGGTCATTAAAACGATCATTTTCTTTATTTCTGGTTTGCAGTCATTTTGATGTGCATTGGATTTTTTTTGTTTGTTTGTTTGTTTGTTTTGTTTTTACTCCCATAAAGCACTTTTTGAAGTTTTTATTGCTTTTTTATGAAAGATATTTCATGAGTTAGGCATAAAATTAATGGTTGGTGTCAGTCATGACATTACATATGGTCTTTATTGTATTAAAGAAATTGGGATTATTGCCAACATATCACTGGCGGATTCTAAATGTGAATGCTCACTTCTGATGGTAACCATGGCAACTGGTGGAATTTTTTTTTAAATATGTTTTTTGGTCCCTTCTGTGGCACTGTAGTGGAACAAGATGGTAGAGTCTGTAGAGGGGGGCTCTTCTCATCTAATTGGTGTTATGCATGAAATGTACAGCTAAACAATACTAACATAAGATCAGGCACATGAAAAGATAAATAGTAAGTGGCAGAGCAGAAGCTCTCTGTGTATTAAAAGAGCAACAGTGTTAAGTAAAATAAAGCCATTTTCCCATAAGCTGGAATTTGTTCAAAGAGAAGCACTATTCATAACCCATATGTGTCTAAACTTTGTTAACATTCCTACACTGCCTTCATTATTTTTTCAAACAATAAGGCACACTAAAGCCACACGGACCATAAAAAAAACATAATTTCCATCCTGAAGTACAGAAGTGCAGATTTGCGTGGAATTAGAGTTATCTGTGGACCTCTCTGTGTCTCTTGAAATATGGTAGGTTATTTGCGCAAACAACAAACACAGATGTCCTATATGATTATTACAAATAACCAGAGGCCCCTAGGTAATTCTAGTCCCAAACAAATAGTGAAGACAAAACAAAAGACAACACTTGGTAAAAAATTATCATGATAAAAAAGTAATGATCTCTACAGAAGGTGTATGATTTGACTTTTAAAAAAACAGGGCCTCCGTCCACAGTGGCCATTTTTTTTTTTTCCAACTGGCAGCACCAAAACACCTTCTTTACCTTGACTTGATAACCTCTGTTTCAGAGCTCTACTCATTAGTGTCTGTTGTTGTAAAGTTATGAAAGCCAACTCCGACTTCTTTGTAGTTTCTGTAAGGTTTGTTTTAAATAGTTTAATCTTTTCTTACATAGCATAAAAAAATAACCAAGACAACATGAAGAATGTCAAAGAATCCTGTCCTCTCCTCTGCTATTGCTGAAAGAGCTCTGCTGTTGGCACTGCTGGTATCAGTAGTCCCACCTCTTCTTGAATTTGATTGGTCAGTGAGAGAGAAGTAACAGTGACAAGTGTGACCCTGTTCCAAAAACTGCACTATTTTCAACTGAGAGCACTGAGAGAAAATTTAATGAACCCATCAGTTAGAGCATTAAGGTTACAAAAAATAGTTTAAAAAATTATGTCCATTGAGATATGCAGCCCATTTTTTAGGTTGTTTTATTTTTTAAGTATGCCTTATCCTCTTTTTCTCAAACTAAAAAAACATGTTGCTATTTGACTTGGAATGTCTATGGTCTTCTTGTGACAGTGACCCATCATTGTGGCTCTGTTATGAGCGTCTCTCTTCGATGGCAGGGCTAACAGTTGGATGGGAAACATTCACATGAATAAAATAAGCTTCCAAGCAAAATATTAATGAGCTGAAAGCATGAGCCTATAGGAGTTTGACTTCACCCTTTCTTAGAAAAGCATTATTGCTGGATTCATTCAATCTGAATGTTTGAAATCAGCAGATTAATGTATAAAATGTTGCATATTTTAAATTTAGGATGAACCATGTCTTTGCTAGCCTTCATCAGTCCCTTTATGCTCCTTAAGCTAAACCCTTTCGTCCCCACTTATGGGCCATAATAATGAGGGAAATGCAGGGGATTATAGCTTACTTTATATTGCAAGAATTATGATACAAATATGATTAATCTCTTCTTTTCCCATTAACCTTTGAACATAATCGAGAAAATCACAAAATAGATTAGCACTCCTATGCTGCTAAGATCATGAATCTCCTTTAACTTCTGTAAGTTTCAGATGATTTGTTTTACTCTTTTCAGTCTTTGTTTTCTGCAGAGACAGAAAGCCACATGCACTTCCTCCCCGGCACATACACACACAGAGACAGAGCTTTCAACTCTAATTGGTGAGGAAGATCTATCTCAAACAGAGAGGCCCCATGTATTTATCTGAATAATTAGCTTTGTCTCTTTTCTTCAGCATCTTTCAAACAAACCTCCCCTTCCTGTCTATGGTTTGCACTCATGCTTTTGGTTCCCACACTCTTTTCTTTTATCCCTATCACTTTTCTCTGTGTTTCACTCTTTTATCCTCTCACATTGCTATCAGTGACCAGTTGCATGCTGCAATCACATGGCCCATCTGCCCCTCGTGGTTCTCGCTGGCCGGCTGGCAAACTGTCTGTCTCTCTGTCTGTGTCTTTTAAAAAGCTCATCATCTACGGTTCAAAGTGTATTTGCCTCGATCCTGCTTTCTTCTCCTCCGTTATCTCTCTCTTTCTGCCAGCTAGCCGTCTGTACAATGAGATAGGTATAGACTGAAATTCACCATGCTGAAACAAGTATTAACTAGCTCTGAGGAGAAGGGCTTGACTCTAATCCACAGGCTGTTAGGATGATGGGCTGTGTTAATGTTTCACTGGAAGTTCATTCACTGTTGAAGGTTATACAAAGAAACTTGCTCGCCAAGAGTCCTGTGAGACATCAACATTTCTGCCATGTTACTGTTTTTGATTATTCAGTTGTGATTGAATTAATGCAGTTGCATCATTTTGATAATTTGATATGTGTTAATAATGTATATATATTATATATTATGATTAATAAGGTTGCAAGTTAATTCTCTACTATAGATGGTATGAAACATCAAATAGTTACATCATCATTTGCTGAGTCATGCCTCCAATTATATTAAAGTTGTCGCTTGTATTTAATCAAAACAGGTGCAGTACAGCAGGAAGCAGGGGTTCTGGGGGTGCTGCAGCACCCCCTGCTGGTGACTGCTGGCCCCAAAAATGTATTGAATGAAATAAAGTGAAAAAATAAAATGGAAAAAAAAAAGAGAAAATGCATACATAACTGGAAAACACTAATCACTATAACTTGTCGCAGTCTGATTTAATGTTCATTATACAATTTGTGTCATGATGCTAGTCACATGACCACACATAAAGTCAAGTGTCTCATACATCACATATCATCATTTGCTGCTAGCTAACTGACCACTGATGGCACAAAAACGCATTTTAGACTTTTTTGGGAACCTTCAACAAAACAAAAGTAGGTGCAACAGAGTGTTGGACAAGGCAGACTCACAGCCCAGTCCGAGCACCCCTGAAACGACAGCAGCAGCACCCCCAGACTATATGACCGGGACTGGGAGTGTGTTGACAGGAGCGGTGCACCTGCAATCCAAGCTAATGTTTCAGTGGCACCACATCAACCAATTAGCTACAGTTTTCCAGGAAGGTCGTTGGGAAAGGAAATGTTTTGTCGTTCATTCAATGCAAGCTGGTTCACCAAATGGAGATGGCTGCATTATATTGAGGACAGTGATTGCGTTGTTTGTTTCAGCTGTGTCAAAGCAGCGGAGAAAGGTCTAATTAATGAAGAGAGTGTACGGTTAGACAGCTGTTTTGTCAAGAGAGGCTTCACAAACTGGCGGAAAGCCACAGAAAAATTCGAGGAGCATGAAAAATCTAAGCTTCACAGCAATGCCATTCAAAAAATCTCTGCTCTTAAAACAACTCCAATTAATGCACTTTTATCTGACGCTGCCTGCCAAGCTCAGAATACAGAGAGACATGTTCTGAAACTGATGTTCAGGTCAGTGCTCTTCCTGGGAAAGAAGGGGGTGGCTTTTCAGGGTGACAGCAGCTGTGATGGAATTTTGTATGAACTTATGCTGGAACGTACCTACAACCTCCCAAAAGAGAGAGAATGGATTCTTAGGAGAGATAACTGGCTCTCGCACACAATTCAGAATAAAGTCATTCAACAGTATGCCTGCCCCATTCAGAGTGAGTTTGTCCTGTGCAGCAAATAGTCCCTACTATGGAATCACAGCTGATGGTACCACGGATGCCAGTTCAATGGAACAATTTTTCTTGATGCTGCAATATGTGGACAAGCACACGGAGACTCATTCTGATTTCCTTGGATTTTACAAAGCTCCTGACAGCAGCGGAGAGGCACTGTTCAAGTGCATCAGGGATGTATTTCTCGTGCTGAACATCCCAACTGAACGTCTCCAGGGATATTGTTTTGATGGAGCTACTAATATGTTTGGACGTTTTTCAGGTGTTCAGGCACGGCTGAAAAAACTGCCCTAAGTCTCTGTTTGTGCACTGTGCCAACCACTCACTTGACCTAGTTCTTCAAGAGACCACCCGAGAAGTGACTCTGATAGCTGAGTCCATGAACTTTGTTCAGGGCATAGCTGTGGTAATCCATGAGTCATCCAAACGCAAGGAGCTCTAGGAGTCGATGTTTGGCTGTGATGCAGTAGTTACCATACTGGCTGTATGTCCAACAAGATGGAGCATATGAACAACAGCTATCAAGTGTGTATGCAGTGCCTACAGACAGATCATTGAAGCGCTTCGAGATGATGCAGTGGTGGAGAACATACTGCACAAGGTATCCACAGCTGGACTGAAAATGCCAGATGAGCACAGGATGACAAAAACCCCAGTCCACTACCAAGATGGCATGAAAACAGCAGCTCTTAGAGAGCAAGTGGTTATTAAGGCAGCCAAAAAGGAACAAACAGTGATTGTGGATTCCCTGCACCTTCCCTTGCACTTTGACAGGGACCATCTGGAGACGCAGCTAAAAATGATGGGAGACGTCTTCGGCAACTCTCCCAGTAACACCATACAAGACATAGGCGCAAATATGTCTAAACTCCATCCACAAATGAGGACTGATTTCAAAGAAGCTGAAAACCTCATCAAACTATGCCTATGTCTCCCCATCTCAGCTGCATCATCGGAGAGAACATTTTCCACTCTGCACCGCCTGAAGACATGGTTACACACAACTATGACACAAAAAAAAATTGACACACCTTGCTCTCATGCATGTTCATGGAGATATTTTGGACAGTCTGGACATTGGCAGCTTAATGAGGAGCTTCATCAGCACCAACCTGGAGAGGAAGGCCACATTTGGAGTTGTGTGATAGCGGTAAGACACTTTTCTATTTCAAATGCTGCTGCAGGACAGTACGCCTTTTACACTGTTCAGCACCACAGTTACATGGACAGCTCCGACAAATTATTTTCTGTTGCCAAGGTTACACGGACTCTGTGACACATTGTTTTTTCCATTATGTATGTGTATGTAACGCATAAAAATAGTTCCCTCTATTGTTGTGCAAGCCGCGCTGGTATATATATATATATATATATATATATATATATATATATATATTTTACAAAGTTGCGAGTTAAGTGCAGCACAGAGCTTTTTTTTTCTCAGCACCCCTGCTGAGAATTAGTTCCCGCGGCTATGAACAGGTGAGGTGTAAAAAGAATTCAACAAGCATTTCATGAACTACGTTGTAAACATATTTGGATTCTGCCGTAAAAAACAACATTTTAATACTGACGTAATGGGATCATAATAGCTTTTAAAAGTATACTGTCTAACTTTCAGAGTTACGGTTAAAAGTCACCAGAATTTAGGGCTGACCTTGACCTTGACCTTGGTCAACAGACTCCTATCAGAAATCCCACCCAGTTTGTTGTGTGAGTCTGTTTAATTTAACCTTTTAGGTTTAAAGCAAACAGAAGATACTTGTGCTCTATAGAAAACAGAAGCGCTCAGTGAAGAAGTCACTAAACCTAGGTTAATCCTTACTATTTGCCTCCACAAGTCGACCATGCCAACAGATGAGCAGAGAGACACCAACACTTTGCCAGGGTTGTCAAGTGGGAACCCCCTTCATCAGTGTTTCATCCAGTTAGTCCCACATCACTGTACAGTGATCTTCAACGTCCCAGAGCCACTAGGACTTAATAACACCTTCAACAGGCTCAGACTTAGCAAGAGGGCGAGGGAGGCAGAGCTACTAAAACTGCCTACAAGGTAAGATTTTTAATACGGATGCTGCACCAGTCTGCCTGTCAATCTCGCGGTCCATCCTACTCTCACTTGTGAAAAAAAAATCCCCAGATACTCAAACTCCTTTTCTTGGAACAAAGACTCACTCCCTAACCGGAGAGGCCTTTCACCTGAAACAATGATTTACCAAGATCTAACAAGATTTTCTTCATGTGTGGGCAAGCATCTCCTGACATTGTTCACTGCAGGACATAAATGTACTGAAAAACGACATGATGTAATCTTTAAAGTTTATTTAGCCAATTACATCCATTAGTACACTTATCTAGGTGACATGATTAATTACTGTCAAATAGTTGAAGATGTCAAAAAAATTTTGCTTCTTAGATTAAAATTGTTGGAGTGCAGCCCCTCGCCTTAACCAGGACACCTACTACAAATACCATGTTAAACTAAAGCAGCAGCAGTGGCATTATAGTTTCTCCTCTTAAGTAGTCATCAGTATCACATGCATTCACAGTGGATCATTTCATGCTAAGTGAGTCTTAACTCATGTGAAACAGATTACATCCTTTCTTTCTGTGTTTCAGGCCTCCAGTAGGAAGTCAGGCCTCGCAGAGACATTCTGACAGCATTGCTTCACATTCAAAAGCTTTGCACACTGACCCATAACGCACTTTCCGACAAGAAAAAGGGAGGAATTACTGAGAAGCCTCTGCAGTGGAGGAACATCTTTGTTGCCACTGTCGAGTTTACTCTCAATGTATGTGCTAAGCTGGAGGGGTTTTCCAGCTGATATGAACGCTGCCAGAGTGTTTTGCATCCATCTTTTTTTAAACTTGTGAATGTGAGAAAAACTCTGCAATTAACTCATCATCCCCGTGGGAAATATGGAGTTTGCCAGACATCTGGTTATCAGCTTCTCGGTGTATTAGCTGACTGCTGTGTCCAACTGATCGGGTTTAGAAGTCTGTTCAATGCTGATTAAGAATAATTGTTGTAATCTTTCATGGCTTCAGAGCTAATAGTTTGCCCCAAATATGACAGGTCTGAAGCAAAAGGGGCTCCTACCTACAATTTAAATCCTAATAGAGGTGGAGAAATCTTTGAAATGTCTCCACATCTTTGTGAACTTACAAAATTCAAATCAGCAGAAGTACCTTATGACTTTAGTGTGATTGAAAGTGGCATTTCTTGCAATCAGATACAATCCTCATGGGTAGATTAGGTCTCTGCAGAGGATAATGAAAGCAAATGAGACAAATGGAAATGCTTTAAATATAATGTATGATGGAGATAATAATTTTAGCAGCACAGTATCCTACTTTCTCCATTGTATGATGCCTTTTTTAGGCCACAGTGGAGCTCTGTAAAGTCTGATAAAGTTCCCAAATAATGCCCCTTTTGTCAGTGTAAGTATGGTCTAAAAATCAAAGAAACAAAACCTCTGGATGATGCACTGAAGAGCCCATCTACAGGTAGGAACGCTGGGTTTATTTATTCATTTTTTTTTCTCAAAGTCCCTTCCTTTGAATAAGTTACATAATGTTTTTGCTGCATTAAAGCACAGAGTAAAATAATACCATATTTACTGGCAAATAGTTTACTTCCGCAATAGATATAGAGAGATGACTGCATACTTTTGAGGAAGCATTCGTCCAAAACCTTACACGCCATGTAGACTGTTTCACGTAGTCTCATTAGTGAAATGGGGATCATCAAAGTAATTGAAGAGTATAAGTTAAGTGATGGACACAAAACCAAGGCATTGAACATCCCCTCGAATTCAGTAAAACCCCTCATCATGAAATGGCACATGTGTATATCTGCCTAGATCAGGCCAGCCTAACAAACCGAGTGACCGTGCAAGAGGGAGAGGTCACCAAGACACCTATGACTACTGTAAAGAAATTACAAGCTTGGGAGAGACTACATACAACAAATGTTGCCCAGAGTCTTCATCAGTTAAAGCTTTATGGGAAAGTGGTAAAGAGAGAGCCATTGTTGAAGAGAAATCGTATTCATTCTCAACTACTGTTCCCCAAAAGGCTTGACTCCATGGTTAAGTGTGGGAAAGTTGTTAGGTCTGATGGGACCAAAATGGTGCTTTTTGGCTGTTAGACAAGATGTTATGCTTGGTGGACACAACACTACACATCACCACACACCCCATCCCCACTGTGAAGCATGGTGGTGGCAGCATCATGCTGTTGGTCCATTTGAGAGAGTTTTCATTGTCAAAAAAGCCAAATTATATTGACCTCAATTGACTTATAAAATCAATAAAAGTGTAAAACATCCAAGGTGGTGAATACTTTTTACTGGCACTGTACCTGAAGTGTCATGATCTGTTCTCAGTGGGTAGACATTAATTGAATTTGAGGCAGACATATCTGGCTGTATATGTTTTGCTTGATCGGTTTTCGATTGTGGGTAATTTTCACATACTGTATATTCGTTGTTTAAATGTAATATTTTGTGTCTCTTGGCACATTATGTTCATGGATATTAAGATGAAGATTAAGATTTTAAAAAATGAAGATGATGATGAAGAAAACAATAATATGGTTGAAGGTTATTATAAAGAAAAAGAAAATAAAAAATAGAGTGAAGACTACAAAGAAGAAGACAGCATTGATGCTGATGTACCACAACAGCAGAGACCATTAAGATGACAAAGACAACTTAATGATATTATGCCCTCTGTTGTGTTGGTGAAATCACATCACATTTCCATTTCCTGCTCCTTTTATGAAAGTAAAGAATAGATTTTCAGCAATGATCTAACAAGTGGAGAAAAGTTTGGGTATACTGAGTGTATGTGTTTTGACTTTGCATGAATAAGGAGCTCTAACAGTCACAACATAAATATACGGAGACATACTCTTTGAATGGCTCATAATTTGAGAAAATTGCAATACAGTTGATAGAGTGATAATAACTACCTGGGACTGAAGATGGAAACAAATCAGAGAGGCTTTTTCTATATAAGAACATGGGTTCAAAAACCTTTCATGTGAAATGTATGCAACTGCCCTAATGACTGAGGTTTTAAACAGAGTTTAACAATCCTTTAAATGGCTTCATCTAACAACCAGCTATTATAGTTGAATAGAGAATGTATTCTATTCAGTCCACCCAGGTTCCAATGTTCTCATTCTCATAACTCGCTTCAAAATTGCAGCTATTACAGAGCCAGCGGCTTTCTCTCATCTGAGGTTATTATCTTCATTACCCCCCTTTGTTTGGTTGATTTGTTTGTGGATATATTGCTGAACCTGAAGACCCTCAATGATTCAGGTGCAGAGAAATAACATGAAAGCAGCATACAGAAATTTACCAATCTGATGATAGACAGAGTTTTGCCTTTTGTCTTTAATTATGTATTCACAATATACTTTAAGTCAGGAGACAAGTCTTGTTTAAGACATCCATATCAGATAAGGACAAACTTCAATAAATAATATTACTGCAAGGCAAGCAACCACCAAATATCTGATTTTTAAAATCCATGTGGTTTATTGTTACTATTACAATAGTAGTTGTAAGGGTTGTTTCATCATGGCAACGAGCATTGTCAGTTTGGAAGATAAAGTTCGGTCCAAGATTGTGGAAATATGGGGTTGCCACTGGTTGCAGAATCTCATCTTGATATCTCTCTGCATTGAGATTGCCTCCAATGATGAGAAGCCCTTTTTCCAGTTTTTATCAGAGCAACAATCAGCATAGTATTCTTCTCACATCAACGTTCTTGACCCTACGATCCAAGTCAAGGCAGAATCTGGACTCACTGCTGAACTTAACGTTATTCCATGTTCATGTTCCAGTGCATGTGTTGCTGACATCAGCACAAACAAGCCTGGTAGTGGAGGGCAGTGATTGCAGGCCCCCTGGCAGCCCTATCAGACTGGAGATTGACTGTGTGCAGTCTGTTCTAGATTGTCTAGGAAGAGAGCTGCTGGTTATATCATCCTGTAAACCTCGACTGTACAGCTGAAGAAGACAGCCTACTGTTCCTAAGTGCTGACAGAGTGAAAAAATAGTCTTCTTGGGGTTTTTATCTAGTTGGAATACCAACTTTGTGGCCTGTCTCTGACATTCCTCATTATTTGGAACTTGGCCTTCCATAGGACGCACTCCAAAAAATGCCACTACTTGGTACTGTAGACCACCAGCTTCAAATTGCCCTAGCATGCTGATTCTTGGAGCAGACAGGTGCCTGACTAGCACCTGATTACCAGCACCTGGGGAGACCAGTAGCTCAAAACAAAAGTCAGTGCCAACAGCAAAATAATAAGTTTGGCATTGGCAGAAAAGATTTGGCCATTTTTTTTCCATGGGCGAAACCCACAAACTCCGCTCTGCTGCTCATCCCACAAATGCATGTTCCCTACAAATGTGGCATCATTTGAAAGGAAAAAATAATCTACCAAACATAAATTTCCTTGATTTTTGAGTAAAGTTTAGATAATATGAGTAGATTTTGTTATATTTGATCAAAGTCTGGATTTTCAACATCATTGTAATAATGGTAAATGACACACAGCAAAGCCTGTTTGAAGGTCCTGGGGTAGATTTCACCTAAGGAACTCTAAATGTGATTGGTCAAAAACTATGACAGTCAATGATTTTGTCTCATTTGCTTCAACTGCAGAGGGGATTCATTTGGAATCCTGCAGGTTCAAGGCAGATTTTCTCCATTTGGAGACTTCACAGGGGCAGGATCTAATATGATGAAAGCTGTAATCAAAACAAGAAGAGCTAGAAACAAGCATGACTGAGGAAATACTCTGAGCAACATTCTGCACATGAAGAGCGCTCAGGCACAAATCATTCTTTTTCTTGTCAATCTTTGCAGTTCCACTGCATATGCTCTGGTCTGTCTCCAGCCTATGCCAGAGTGCCACTCCGCTAGGTGCAGGGTCTATTGTTGGTGGAGCCGCTGCCAAAACACATCAATCCACACAGAGCAGATCGTTTTAAACAAGAGGAAGATCCTGTAAAGCATCCAGTCAGTTTCAAATTACAACACAATGCCTCCTGGCTGTGTCTCATCATTATTTCAACATGATATCTTATAAGTCACATCAGCACAAGTCAAAGGTCTTCAGAGGGTCAGAGAGGCAACTCAATGCTACGGCCTAATTAAAGATAACTTTTGAGGTGGGAAACCACAGGATTTTATATAAAACCATATATTTTAACTTATGAACCCCGTAAAGTACTCACCCATGGTGGAGGCAAAATGTATAAACCCTTGGATCATATTAAAGTGAGCAGCAAAAGTCAACCTCATTAAGGTAAAGTATAAAGTTGTTTGTATGCTATTCCTGTGTGGACTCCTAGATCTCCCATATTTCTCGTCTCCAGCTGCTCAGGGCTATGCTCTGCTGCAGATCGCTCCAGAAATGCATGGACACTCGCTGCCAGTTGGAGAAAACCACTGCATGCCCAGAACGCAGTGCAGGCGAGGCATGTGGCCAGCAAGACTAGATGTTAAATTGACACAAAATTTCCAACATGGCATCTGCAACTGACATGCTGTTTCTTTCACCATGTTCTTTGTCGTTTTGCAGATTTTGACATTAAATACGCCAGATTAATTAAGGTTTTGATTTAGGTGAGAAACATAGATCGGAAATGCCACATAAAAAGTTCCTGTGTTGCTGCCATCTCTCAGTAACTTTAATTAGAGCTGTAACTAATAGGCATTCTGCAGGATGAGTGTGCGTGTGTGCATGTGTCTTCTTTTGTCTACAGTGATTATTATAATTGGACATTTCTGAAAAAAGGAGAAGCAACGCAGATGTTTTCTACAATATAATGACCCCCCTGCTACCCATTTACAACAGTCACAGGAGGATTCGTGTGCACAAAAACAAATACACACATTCACAGTCACATAATTTTGTAAATTAAATTTCTCATTATCTGTCTCCTTGTGTTTAATTCTGTCTGATTGCATCATGCCAAATAAGCAAGCACACTCCTAGATAGACACATCGAAAGAAACACTCACAGACATTACACCCCATATGCACACACAACTTAGACAGTGTTTGCTTGAGTGCTCAGTGTAATGAACTCATTGCATAAAGTGCTTGATGATGTTAAGGAAATCAGCTGAGGCTTCCTCTGTCGTGCAACTGAAAGCTGACAGTAAATAAGTTTGGACATACACAGCTGTTCTTATGTGCATCTGTTCTTTTAGTGTGCTTCCTCTCATAATTTGAACAGACCGAAGAAGATATCTGTTATCAAATTTATATCAGTAGAGCCAGTGTGTTCCTTGTTTGTGTTTTATTCCAGAGTTTAAGCGTCAAAAAGGCCAAACTGGACTGCGAGCAAAGCGTCTTACTCCAATTATATTTATGCAGTGATTTTACAGACCCAGACAGTTTGAAAAAAACAGAGTGTGCTATGTCTTTTCAGCTGTTAAAACTGCAGCCTGGCAGACACAAATGAGGTAGTATTCAATGAAAATAAACAGGAACAGGGAGCTGATGACAAAGCTGGTTCCTTAAGTAAAGAAGTTTGTTTTTGTATTTCCATGCCTTTTGGACTTTTCACAGCATAACAAATAAAACAGTTTGAGACAAGTAAT
This sequence comes from Cheilinus undulatus, assembly GCF_018320785.1. Classification (NCBI taxonomy): domain Eukaryota; kingdom Metazoa; phylum Chordata; class Actinopteri; order Labriformes; family Labridae; genus Cheilinus; species Cheilinus undulatus. The sequence goes on along the minus strand of NC_054874.1, from coordinate 24,230,944 downwards.
TAAAAAAAGGGACCTCAAGAATCTAAAGTTAATTGACTTGAAACAGGCCTGCTGACTCCATATATTTGTAATGTTTCATTCTTTTTGTATAAGAGAAGAGGTAGTTGATCTGAGACAAGAAAAAGGAAGCAAAAGTAAGATTATGATTATAAACCCGTAATATACTTCCTATGACTTTTGTTGCCACTGCCATCTTGATTGGCAGCTTTAACCTTGAAGGCAACTGAAGTGTCTCCAGCTGCATGCTGACTGTGACAGCAGCAGAGATAGTTGGATTTACAGCAGGGATGCACCGATGCATTGTTTTATTATTACAATTTTCAATAAAGTCCCTTTGACAAACATTGGCAATTGGAAAAAAATGTACATCATGTTCATAAATGTTCATTGCCTGTTTTTTTTTTGGTGTGTGCTATTGTACCTGGTCAGTAATGACTGTCAGTAATTCTTAATACTTCATTATGCTAGCTAGTAGTGACGTAGTGCAGGGTATATGGAGTATACCCAATTAGATTTTTCTCTCCAGAGAGTATACCCCTAATTTTAAGTCTCCTTAGAGTCTGTCCACCACTAAATCCCCTCTGATGCATATCATTACTACCCGTGCAGATGGATATGCCTGTTTCCATGTTTCTCACTGGTGAATTCATCTTGAAAAGCTCTTGTCTGAACCCTTTGGGCCCTGTTAGAAAGTGACAGGACCAGTCAGCAACGAGGGGCAGTGCTTTCGAGCGCAACGGAGTCGTGGTGTAAGCAAGTAGTGACAAGAGGCCGGTGCAGATATGGCGCAAGACATTAGCATGGATGCTGCTAAAGTGTAAAGTTTTTTAGAACTTGACATTTCTTTGTTAAAAGAGGAACAAAGAACAGCACTCAGTTGCTTTCTTTTAAAATAATGACAAAAGTCTTGTACTGACATATCTGCAGTTGCCATAGTTCACGTTGTGCAGTCCTCTATGGATTTACTCCTCGGTAGTAGCTACGTCATGTGTTTTGTTGCTCTGATTGACCCATAAAGATGTGACAGACAGAAAGTTCATCCAGTCACCCTCCGAGGATTTTTTCAAAGCCTCTGCCCTTTCCCAAACGCTGTCTATGAGAGGTTTTCTAGATGGATGTGTTTCACACATCCATCTGGGGTGTGAGGTTACATCATTCCACAGTATGCTGCATTTTTATTTTCCGAGGATGCAGAGGGAACTGCAACACAGTATCTGTCATCAGACAAAATCTGTCTTTAAAAGCTCCAATCCACGTTTTGTTTTGTTTTTTGTTGTTGTTGTTTGTTTTGTTTTCTTTTGTTTTCTTTTGTTTGTTTTTTTTTTTGTTTGTTTTCTTTTTTTACCAGACTGAACACAGTTCTGGCCAATCAGTGTAGCTTAAGGGGAACAAAGTGGTAAATACAGGGAGGGTTTTTTTGTACTGTGAGCTAATAGCGTTGGCTGCTGCCAGTAAAGTAGTAAGCTCAGATGTAGCTGTAGTATAGTATCAGTTTCATCAGAATTGTACCACATTTCTTTATTCTAAAAAGAGCTGGTCAGATAGACCTACAGTCATTCTGACGTGTGTAGGAGAAACTAAAAGTCCCAGTAAAGTAATAAAAACAAAAATAAATCAGTATTTTTGATTTGTTGTATGACAGGCCATGTTGTTGTGAACCACCAGGACAAATTTTAGTCATGAAAAACATCTCTAAGTTTATAAAATTGAGCTTCAAAATCATATAAAATGAGGAAACAATATCTGCTCTCGGATGGTGTGGGCATGTCATTTGTATGAGCTGAAGCCACCCCCATTCACATAAAATATCATCCTCTCAAATGAAAATAAATGCTTCTGATCAGAGTCCAATAGCCTGGCTGTGTGCCAGAGCAGAGAGACAGAAATTGGGGATTCAATTTACTGTTTTCTTGCACAAATTTCTCCATTATGATACTTTAAATGACCCGTAGGCCACCGTAGATGATGGATTTGGGAAATTTACCACACAATGAAAACACAGCACATAACTGGCTGTTAACTTTCAATAAAGGCAGTGACATCAGGTAACAACATACTGTACTGAGATAAACTGCTCTGGGATTTTACATCACTGTAGTGTCAAGGGGGACGGGTAACTCCCCATAGTGACAAGTGATGTCATGGGGTCAAATATTTGTCCTGCGCAAATAAAAGCAAGCCAGGAAAGAGGTGAACAACTTTCTAACGGTCTACGTCAAAAATTCAGTCACACATAGATTTCAGTGTTTTCATATGTTTCCAGCAACCATATTGTGACATATCTAGTGTGTTAAGACACAAACTTTGGATTTCACTTTACAGTATTTGTTTTCAGGAATGGTCAGGGTTTTGTTTGTCATCCCAGGGGTTCATAACCTTGCAAAGCAGATGGATACGCCCATTTTCTTGTTTTTCACTGGCGAATCCATCTTGCAAAGCTCCCATCTGAACTGTTTGGGCCCGGTTAGAAAATGACAGGACCAATCAGCGACGAGGGGCAGTACTTTCAGGCACAGCAGAGTAGTGATGTAAACAAGCAGCAGCAAGAGCTGGTGCAGTTATGGAGGAAATGATTAGCGTGGATGCTGCTAAAGCGCCAGTTTTATCAGAACTTGATGACATTTCTTCGTTAAAAGAAGAACAAAGAACAGCAGTGAGGTGTTTTCTTTTCAAAAACAACAATTGAGCCATGTTTCACGTTATTCCTCAGTAACTGTGCAAGCGAAGCTTGATAGCGGCTGCGTCACGTGTTTTATTGTTCTGATTGGCCCGTAGAGATGTGACTGACAGAACGTTCACCCAATCACACTCCGAGTTTATTTTCAAAACCTCTGCCTTTTCTCAAACATTTCCTATTGAAGCTTTCCCAGATGGATGTGTGAAACATATCCATCTGGTGTGTCAGGTTAAGGGGTTCATGAAGCTTTATATTCCAAGATGTTAGCATTCAGCTCTCTTAAATCTGTACTGGTGTTGGTTTACAACGGGCTCAGAGGTAAGCTACTGAACTGTGTGCTGGAATTCTGGGATTCTTTGTTTTGCTGAAGGAATCCCACGCTGGGAGGAATTACATTTAACCCAGCTTGCTTGTATTAGTTTTATGTCTTTCTTTAATTATCCCTTGTTTGATTTTCTGTGTCCTCTGTTGTCTGAACAGATGGTGTTACGTCTGTTGGTAAAAAACAATCTTAAAATACACTCAGGTTGAGTTGACTTGAAAGGCTGACTGTTCAAATCAACATTGAAGCCCTTGACTCCAGACCACTGATGATCAATTGTACCCGGGGACACTGGTTTCCATGGAAACTCTATCCTCATTTTAAAGGATTTGCAAAGGTTACCAAGGAGAAAACTCTAAAGAAAACTGAAGAAGGCAACCAGAGCAAGGTTAAAGAAGAAAATAGATGTGTGAGCAATAGCACAGAGAGTACAGTGTTAAGAAATATAGAAACAGAATAACACATCATTATAGAAGTTTCATGAAAGTTACGAAACCAACAGGAGCCGCTTTAACACACTGAAAGGTTTTCTTTGATGGTTCGGTGATAAAGTCATAATTCTTCTTTGTTTTGAACCATTTAGCTGTCACTTGAACCAGATGAATCAGAGCAAAGTCACTGAGTTTCTATTGATGAAAAAAAGAGAGAGGCCTTATGCGAGGAACAAAATTAGCTTGTTTGTTTAATTAATAAAAATCACCATCTAAAGAGCAGCAGAAGTCTCAATTGACTGTTGCACTGACTTGTAAATGGTTGAATTCAAAGCTGATATATAGCAGTCATTCTGTTTAGTTTTGCTTTGGTTCCTAACTGAGCAAAATGACCTGGAAGTATCCATTTATGACACAGCTTTTAGTTTCCTCTCTGATCTTCAGAGGTTTTACCTCAGATGCATGAGATTTCTGCTTTATATTCACCAAAGTGAAGCTATTTATTGTTGCAGCACTGAAATACCATAAGTCTGCAAAACATTGAAACACTGCAATATAAGATCCTGCAATATTAAAATACAGAAAATGATGCCAAATATTTGCTTGATAATCAAACTTTACTTATTTGGGTAATTTAACTTCACAGTGTGTGAATTTCCTGCTGGGGACTCTCATTTAAGAAGCAAAAGATGATGAGTAGAGATGGCTGCTCACCTCCGTCTACCTCCATTACTTTCTTCTTTTTAGAATTCAGGACTCTTTAATAAAACTGCCCCTCTTTTAGACAGGTTCAATAGTCGACATTAAAAGTGTTCTTCCTGATTTGTGCTGCAGGCTTTCATTCTGAGACTGTTTGCAGCTTGAATCAGCAAGGCCAATTTAACAGCTTTTCTCCCTCATTCTGGGAAATTCATCCATGAAATGAAAATGTTGTTTTAATTTCTATTGAAAAGATTCTTCGATTTAAAATAACAAGTAAAGCACAGAGGTGGTCAGGGCAGCTTGACTTAGAAATTTTTTGGAGGGCCACAAAGCTAAGGGGGTCAGGGGGTGGTGGGTGGAGTTAAAGAGGGAGAGCTCAGGTGAGAGAGCATGCAGAGAATATTCTTGGTCCATCACAAGTAAGCAGCCAAAAGCATGGCTGAGGTACAGCAGCTACTTGTAGCAGCCATTGGGATGAGACACAGACAGTGTCAGGTATAAACTTTAGGGATATCTCTGGCTTCGGAAACTGTTGTAAATACTTGAAGTAATATGACAAAGGAGTTTTTAAACTTAAACTTACATGTCACAGTTTAATTTTTTTGCATCATCTGTGATGTTCAGGAACTTTGCAATTACCACATGCACCTGTGACCAACATCCCAACGCAGCACACCTGTGCATCCACTCATCATTAACCAGCACAGGGAGGAGGTGCTGCTGATAATGGAGATACCTGAGGGCCTGCCTCCAGCATGCAGAGTTAATATGTTTTGACAGTCTGGTTGTTACAAGCAGGAGGTGTTCAGACTTGACATGTTATGGTCAGTCTGTAACTAAATGTGCAACAGCAAAACAGAAACAACAACATGGGTTTTACTTTATTTTCTCCACATCTTGCAGAGCTGCACATGCCCGTATCATGATTGCTTTGTAAAAGACCAGGCTTTAGCCGTTCCTTTTCATTTTAAAACAAAAACATCCGTGGATGCATGCAGGAGTACGAGTTTATTTGCTGTTTAAACAACATTAGCACTCAACATAAAAATGACAACTGCATGTTCACAAATGCATTTCCTTACATGTGTGGCACCATTTAAAATGGAGAGTAATAATAACAAAGAAATAATCAACCAAACACAAATCCTTACTCTTTGTGCTAAGTTTATATTATGGATTACTACCAAACTTTACTGTAATATTCAAGAGGATGCTTTTCTGTCCAAACAGGTGCAACAGAGCCAACAGCTGTGTGATAGGGATATTTATCAATTTCAGATTTACATGCTAACTAATGCACACCAATCTCTAGGAAAATACTTGATCCTTATATATTAGAACATTATTAACATTTAACCTCTAGGGTTAAAAGTCTGCTGAGTTGCCTTCCTACAAACTCCCTCGACATTGGGCAAAAAGAAAATTCTGTATGAACGCTCTAATTTATATTTGTGAGCAGTCAATTTGAAGTATTGCTATTAGTAATGTACCTATTTGTGATCTGTTTCTCCTTTGTAAAAAGCAGAGTAAGTCTGTCAAGATGTGCTTCACCAGCAAATGTGAGAAGACATATCAGATGACAAGAAGAACAGTTGGTGAGATGTGCTGAACCAGGAAACAACTCCAAAAGACAAATAAGTTTCCTGACATGCTGACCACCATTAAAGCCCCCAAAACACCTCTCTGAGGCTTCATGCTGAAAATTATAAGAACAGCTGGCCTGATCTGCATTAGAGGACATATTCTGTGTCAAAGAATGTTTTGGAGCATAATGCGACTCACTGAGCTTTACTAATGATGAATCTTAGCTCTTTTGGCTGGACACTAGTTTAGATTTTCCCTCTGGACTGCCAAATTAAACTCCAGTTGATCTGTCTGCAGAGTAAACTGTTTCTCAGTGGAGAAAGCTGTCCTCCCCGGCTGCTTGATGGACTTGTAGCTCTGTTTCACACCATCTGTGCTCCAATTATCAAATGGTCTGCTTGAGCATGCATGTGGAGTCTGTACCCTGGAGCCAGGTTTTTTGCCTTTTGCTTTACTAATTGATATGTCAGTTGGTTGGCTCCATCACTCGGGTGGTCATCGATTCTGTTACTTTCCAGCCAAGTCAAATCAGTTCAACCTAATTTAATGAAAGAATCACCTCTCCTTGTTTTAATTTCCCCTGACGTCCCTTTGTTTGATTTTGTTGTCTTACTCTTTGACTTGAAAGTGTTTTTTGTGCCGTGAGGAGAAATAAAAACAAGTGATAACTGATTTTCTGCTCTGTCAGATTTGAACCGAGCATTTATTAGGATGCAGGTAATGGTTTCAAATGTAAAACTGTCCAAAGCAATATGTTTTTGCTCTCATTCATATTTAGAAACAAGCAAAAGCAGAATACAAAGATTTGTGTTCAGGGATAAACAATGTGCACCTTAATTTTGGCTGTGTGAGTGTGATTCAGCACACTTTTTTTTTTGTGACTGTCAGCTTTTAGTACCTCATATTCTAATGTTGGTTTGTTCTTTGTGTTGCTGAATAAATATAACAGAGGAACACTATTCTGACTTTGTAGACCAAAGACAAAGTTTGTCAAATTAGGAAAAAATCAGGAAAAAATAACAATATTGGATGAAAACTAGGAAGGTCAAGATTCATTGCATTAAATACAATTAATAAAGATCTACAATTACTGCATATTTGTTTTGAAACTTGAAAAAAATCATATGTTTTATTGTCCTTTTTAACACTTTGGTTACACCACTGCAGCGCCTCCCTGCAGCCACAGTGGTGCAAAATTTGTCCACCACTGCCCCTTAATGTCATATTTCTCTTAAAAAAACTTAAAGACAGCCCAGTGGAAAAGTCAGGAGTCATTTGCACCATTTACCCTTTTACTGTTCCCTTATTTTCTTTTCAATCCATAACAAGTTATTTTTTCTGTGGTTAAATTCATGTTAAGATTGTTCTTCTACCTATAAAAGTAGGTCTATACACAAACAGGAAGTCAATCACATGGAATATAGTCAGATTTGGAATGCAAAAAAGTATGTGATTAGTGGCAAACAACAGAAATTCTGGGATTAATCTCTGACATCCCTTATTTAAGCCTTTAGGCTACCCTTTTCCACCTAATTCTGCTCCTTATTTGTTGTCTGATAATTAAGTTGATGGTGTTTCTGCCCCAAGATTACAGTCCATGATCTTTTTTGCATATAAATACAGTCCAGTGTTGACGATCAGTGTTGAGATAGCGTTACTAAGTAATTTGTCACTTTAACTCTCATACTTTTATAGTACCTTGTGGTGAAAAGCATTTATTTTTAAAATCATTAACACCATTACAATTACAGAAAATTTCAAGCACCTGTTCCTTTTCACTTTTACAACTGACAACTCAATGATAAAGGTTAGAAAACATCAGAAAAGTAGTGCCTGGTTACTTTCAAGTAAGTGGTTACTTTTACAATGCAATAACACAGTTATTTTTTGGTAGCTGTTACTACTAACTCGTTACTATTTTCAGAAATTTGCCCATCACTGTTAATGACTGAAGTTTGGATAGTGGAATGTGGGGATGAATGAGGAACAAAGAAAGATTAAAGTTAAACTTGTAATCCAGGTCTGATAGATGCAGAAACAATATTGAACTGTTGTCTGTACAATGTGGAAAAAATCTGGGATTTTGAGACATCAGACGATGGAGCAGGTTGGAGGTGAAAAGGTTTATGAGACAGATGATTGGATGGAGTGAGCTTGTGGTGGTGGGATGTGATGTGAGGAGTTGTGCCCCTGATGGACAAGCCACCAAGGGATGCAACTAACGACTATTGTATAGTCAACTAGTCACTGACCACTGAAACAATTAGTCGACCAGTTGGGTTTGATTTGATTTGATTTATTTGGATCCCCATTAGCTATGGCAATGCCAAAGCTATTCTTCCTGGGGTCCATACAACATATTTACAATGTATCAATGCAATTTATGTCCCATACAATACATTCCATATTCAAATACAACATAAAACACAAAGAAATACAAACAGATACACAACACAACAATACATGGACAATACAAGGCAGCTCCCTAGGTCAGCAGTGGTATGTAGTATTTACATATCATGATGTCAGTACAGGCCTACATATATTATGTATATTGGTCACACAATTAGAACTCAAGTTTCTGTAGCCCACTGATGTTACATCCAGTGCCATTGAAACCCAATCCCAGAATCAGATTTGACAGAATTAAAACAGATTTGACAGTTTCCCATACTTTTGGTGTACAACTCCAAGAACTATATCTGTTGCAAAAAAGGTGTCGTGCTTGTACTTACAATTTTCCTGTATTAAATATTAAATCTCTATGGTGAACAGGTGTTTCTTGACTAACTTCTTAAAAATTATTTTACTATTTTCTTGTGTAATGTTGTCTGGTAGTTTGTTCCATTCTTGCATAGCTCTGTACATAACCATTCGTTTAATTGTGTTTGTTTTTGATTTTGGTGGTGTAAAATTTCCTCTAGTAGCATGTCTGGTTGCATAGCTATGTCTATCAGAACTACAATATACCTTTTTATACAAGATTGATGGTTTTTTGTTATTAAAATATTTTTAAAGAAAACCATCAGTGAGTACAATAATCTTTTCTTAACTGATAGCCAGCCCAAATAAATGGGTAGTGTGCTTTGGGATACCTCGATGGCTTTGACTGCCCAATTTTTTTTCTTTTTTTACTAACAGCTTAAAAATGTAACGTGTTAACATCAGAGGTAGAAAATGTGTTGAGAAAAAAAATGCCAACGTAGCATTAGAAGTAAAAGGGAAAGGTGTCGGAACTCTTGATAGAGATAGTATGAATGACAGATGAGCTCACTTCCAAGCATCTCAGCTTGAGAAAACAGCATTTTGCAAACACAATAGCAACACGCTGCCTGAAAAAAGATGTGCGTACGCATCAAACAAATTGTCAATAATAAAATGTGTTGGTGACGGAAGTCATAATTGTTTACTGTCGACAACGACAACAAAGAGCCAACTGAGGTTGGCTGGATGTAGGGGACTGATGACTGTAACTTTCAGTAAGGAGCCCCCTGTAGTTCCTGTGGTTAGACAGAGAAAGGTTAAAAAAGAAGGGGTTTTGGGGGTAAAAGGCTCCCTGCTAAATACCTGACACAAGAAACAAGATGGTGGTGCTTGTAATAGTGCCAAAGCCAAAAAAAATGCAGTGTAATATTCAGTATTCTTCAACTTTATGTTGGTTAAAAATGTTTAGTAGTGGAGATTTTGGTAAAACTGAAATCATCCCCTTGGTATTACAAATTTCTTGTGGAACACCCGCAAGTCCAAAGTTCATGTTGTAATGACTGACAAAACAAGCAACATGAAAAAAGCCATAGATGAGATGGGTGTGTCCAGATCATGTGCTTCAGCTAGTGCTATATGAAGAGCTGCTGTCTAAGTGAGGTGTGAGTGATACACTGGCAACTGGGAGGAAGACAGTAGGCCATTTCAAACACTCACAACTGGCTACTACACACCTTGGAGACATCAAGAAGATGCTCCAAATGGTCACCAAATGCTTGCACTAAGATGTAGTGACCAGGTGGAACAGCTCATATTATATGATCAAGAGTTAACTGGAGCAGAAATGCTTGAATCCACATATGGAGCTAAGCACAACCTGCCCCTGACAACCAACCAGTGGGCCTTACTGGAGAAAAAAGCATCACCATTTTTGCACCTTTTGAAGAACCGACCAAACAGATCAGCTCCAATACATCTACTGCAGCTGAGGTTATCCCCACTGCCCAACAGTTCCCAAACAGTTGCTTGCTTGTGAAACCCAGAAATCCAGTCCGGGTTTCGCCACGGACCCCAAAACTCTCCACAACCCAGGAAAAACAAAACACCAGCGTCTTTTCACCATTCACACACCAGAAAGACACAAAACAAACACATGGGCACTCACGGTACCGCCGCTTGGTCGTTAGTCAGTCAGAGTCAGACTTCAGTTGCCACTCCAGCAAACCCTCAGGACTTCTGACCAGAGAGGACGAGGTGCTCCACCAGATGACTCCACATAGTAGGAAACACACACTGTAATCCTTCTTCGTCCGACATGGACCCAGGACTGAAGGTTACATGCACAAAAATAAACACAACAGAGCAATAACAATGGAGGTGCAGACTTATCTCAACTCGACTATGGCTAGTTAGCTCTTTCTCACTCTCAGCCCAACCAAAGCAGCCTCAGGCAGACATGCTGATATACTTCCTGGAGAAAGAGTTTGGACAGCATGAGAAAGACTGGGTGAGTGGTGATTGGTGGTGGATGGCTCGTGGGTGTGGAGGACTGAACTTGTGGTTGACTGTGCACAGGATGGTGAGGGCTGTGTGATGATGAACGTGGATGCCGGAACGCTACAGTCCTCCCCCCTTAGCAAAAGCCAGCCAAAGGGGAGCTGTAGTAGCTTTTTCCCCGCTGTTGACAGCTCAGCATCATACAGCAGTTTGTAGTTTATTGTGGAAAACTGGAGTCGCTGTCAGAGAGTGAGTGGAGGTCGAATTTATCATTTTGTGAGTGATTTTTTATTTTTCCATACCTAAGAGGTCTCCTTGATCAGATTCTTAATTGAGGATCTCAAGAACACGTTTCCTTCCTTGCTCCTCCAATACTTGAGCTGTGGGATAGCAGGGTTTCAATTTTGAAAGGTGCACTATTTTAAGGTCTCGTCCAGGGTCTTCCAGGACAAATTTAGTTTACTGGGCCTACGTTTTCCACGATCCAATATGGGCCTTACCATTTGGGGGCCAATTTGGCTGCAGAGGATTTTTCAGCCTTTGAGATAGGGTGGGCCTGCAGGCAGACTCTGTCTTGGTCCTGGAACACCAAGTCACGTCGATGTTTGTCACAGTTGCATTTCTACCGTTGTCGGGCCAAAACCAGATTTTTGTTTACAAACATGGAGAGGTCTTTGAGCTGAGTAACCTTTGAATAAGCCAGCTTGTCAGGAGCTGTATCCCTTGGCTGCAAGCGGCAGTTAGCTCGTTAGCTCCCTCCTAGCTGTAGCAGCGCTGTCATTAACAGCGATGTTTGTGTCCTGCTGCGGCTGGTTGTGGACTCTGCCGATGAGTCTACAGGAATGGAACGAGCTCACCAGTCATACACTAACTCGGCCTCAACAGCCAGCTGTTTCCTCCACCTCCTGAACACACCTGTAAGGCCTGCAGGGGGCGCTTTGACACACCAGCAAAGAAGCAGGACTATCTGCACATGCATGAGGTCTCCACCCATCTGTTCAGAGACAAGGGGGAACTGGCGGAGCTCATCCTCGGTCAGCAGTCTTCTCCATCCAATGAGTCCGCCGCTGAAACCCCTGACATCAGCCCCGTTAGCATGGTGAATGTACAGGTCACAACTTGTCAACGTGAGTGTTTTGGAGTTGTTGGATTGTGTATTTGATGAGTTTGATGAGTAAAAGCCTGAATACCAACTGCTTACATTGAGTTGGCACAGCAGCTCCGAACTCGGCAGTACCGATCTAAAAATAGATTGCACTGACAACTAACGGTAACGAACCTATTACTAAGACTATAGGAATTATGGCAATGGGCGAATTCACCAAAATGTTGAAGCATCCCTTTAAAGTAATGTGTTGTTCGTTCTGTGCTATACTGTGGCCAGATTTAAAGTGATAGAGGGTATGCATAGTGGATGACACACATTAACTGTTTGCATGTATATGTAGAGGTCCATAGTGAGTTTGTGCCCAGGGCCCATGGTCATGATAATCCGTCCGTGTGCTGGAAGGTGGTCACATGATCACCTGCACCAAGTGTGGCAAGATTATGAGCGAGTGTCCAATCTGTCGTCAGTGCTTGGTCAGAGTCATCCACGTCTTCCGCTCCAGACACGCCCACCTCCAGCCAGGACCTACCATCTCCAAAGAAATAAAGGAAATCCTCCTGAAGGGACCCTCTACAGACACAGAACCTGATTTTATTTTTCTAGTGTACAGAAGACATGAAGTACGTCAGAGTGAAGAATGTAAAAAGTGACGCTCAGCAGGCAGAACTACCATTTGGATGAAAAAACTGAATTTATGATTGTGGATCAAATCTCTAAGTCAAAAAAGAATCCTTGGTGCCCTCTGCCTTTACTCAGCGTGAGGTCCCAAAGATCCCGGCAGGTCCACCAAAGAGAACCTTGGGTCAGCAATGAATGCCTCATGCCGCCCTGAACGGATCCAAACAAAGAAATGTGTTCTTAAACAGCCCCGGTTTTCTTTACCCTCTACAGAGTTTACACTGTAAAAGATGACCAACTCTGACTGTAAATCCCAGAGCATTATGGTCTGAATGCTCCTTTTCTTCATGTTTATCTCCCGGTTTAGTGAAATAAAACCCAACAAACCAGCAGCCAATCAGAGAGCAGGACAAGTGAACTAGAGATTTACAGCGGCTGAAGCCCCGCCCACAGGTGAAGCCGATTGGTCAGTCACATTTTAACTGTAAATGTGATGATCTTTTAAAGAGACAAAGCCACACATAAAACAACACAATGATTTGTTCAGTTCTGCAGAAAAATTCAGATTTAAACCTAAAATCTGTTCAATATTGTCTTATTTAGGACAAACATCCAACTCAGGCTTCAAATAGATAAATTATCTATAAATAAACGAGTCGTGTGAATACAGAGGGAGCCGTGTTTGCTTTAATCTTGGTCCTGTTCACAGCAAACTCTCAGATTTGATCAGTCACACTTAAACCCGACTGAAAAGTTTGTTTAACTTGATCTACCGCTGAAAAGCAGAAAAAAAGAATAATTTAAATTAATTAACCACAGGATGGTGGGGGCTGTGTGATGATGAACATGGATACAGGAACACTACATGTGATGTGGCATTTTATTTTACATAATAATCCTGGATAAGTGAATAAAAGTGTCTATATTTTAATTAAGAAACAATGTATTCAAGCTAGAGATGGGCGATACCAATGTCAAGCTAGAGATGGGCGATACCAATGTTTTTTGATTCGATACAGTACTGATACTTTTTGATGTAATTTTATAGATACTGATACCGATACCTTTGAAGAAAGAATAAAATATTGGACTCACAAACTTTCAAAAGATACACATTTCAGGCAAATAAAAAGGCATATACTGGTCATTCAGAAATTCATTTAGGGAGAAATTCAAATTAAATTAAAATATTTTGCAAGCAGGTAAGGAATAAAATAAGAAAGATATAATCAGCACAAACTTGTATATAGAATTAAAATATCTACAACATAAAAATGCTCAGTTGCTTTTCTATTTTTAAAGCAAAACTGTAAGAAATACAAGTCAACAAAGATTTTCATAGAAATTTTTATCTTGTTATGTTTCTACAACTTGGTCTTCATACATTTTATGGTATTGGCATGTGGTCTCTATATTTTTTTATTTTTTTTCCTTACAATTTTGAAATTTACTTGGGGACCAAATTGGGTGAGAAAGACAACCGGGTTCACATCACAGACTAAAAAAAATTCTTTTGCGAGTGAGTGGAGTTGCCGAAATTTGTTACTTGTCTATGATTGGTCCCCAAAGTCACATGGTACAGCAGGATCGACATGTCCAATTGGTTTCCAAAGTCACGTGACACAGATGCAGTAAAGCCAAAACAGTCTGGAGGAGAAAGAGGCAGGGAGACACTTGGCCGTGAAGCGGTGGTGAGACTCATTTGGTATCGATATTTTGCTAGAAAGATAGGTACCAAAAGATTACATTGTAAATATTGATACTGTAGTATCGATACTCCCACCACTAATTCAAGCAAATACATAGAGTTTAATATATCAATGTTCCATTCAGTTTGCATACTTGCTCTACTGGTTTGGTGCCTTTCCCTCATTCTGCTGCCTCCTTGTCACCAGCCAGGAGAATAAAATATAACAATCATAAATGTCATATCCCTAATTATGCTGTTTTGTTGAGGTACTTGAGGCAGTTAATTTTAAAAAGGCAATTTATTTACATATTTCAATCCTAGCTTTCTACCTGCAACATTACAAAAAAGGAGAAAAAAAAAACATTGGCAAAATATCAGCAAAACATGCTTTCAATTACTCACTAGCTTAAAGGTTCAGTTATTTTAAGTTTATCAATAGTTTAATGAGGAAAACTGTTAAGTTTAACTGTGACTGTGCAAATAGAACTTTTTTGTTTTCAAGAAAATCTCAGATCATAAAACTTATGAAAAAACACATTGAATAGTAGTAAGTAGTTGAATAATAAGAATATCTAAATAACTCCATTTTGAAAGAAATGTCAGATAGAGCCTGTTGATGTGTTGATGTCATGTGTGAATGCAAGCACATCTCCTCTCACTGTTCAGTCCATTCTCTTCTGAAGCACCATCTGCAGTTTGAATGGTCTAATAATGTACCCCCCCCCCCCCCCCGTGCTTTTGGTTCTCCCAGTCCACTCAAAGATCTGTGGAGAGTCTATTAAACAGATTTCTCTCCAATTGCTCTGAGTCAAAATAGAGCTGCTCCTGGCACAGACATCAGAGAGGAGTCTGGAGGAGCAGTGCACTCAAGCTGGTTGGACTGAAATGGGATTTGGGCACCACTACACTCAGACAGTCTCATCATTTACTCCTGTAAACAACAATGCTTCTTTAGGTCCAGGATGATTCAAACGGATGCTTCCAAACACCACGGGCAGTGAGGAGACATTGCATGGTCAGTGTCTGTGATCTGTGTGTCTGTGTAGAACAAACAGACACACAGCAGACTGTGTACCACAGAGACAGAGTTATGAACAGAGATTCAGTCCATGGATCAGGGATGTATTTCAAAGGTTATATATGAGTAGGCTGAGACATCTCCACTGACCAGGAGCAGTTTTATACCCAGACACGACATGGTTAAAAAAAAAAATTGTTGCCACAGTATGGCTATAACTTGCGCACAAAATACCAATTTGTGGACACGGAATACTAATTAATAGCATTAATAACATTCCTGAAAAGCTGGGTAAGCAAATCGAGTGCACCTTCTCTAAGGTCTAAGGCAGAGGCAGTAGAGGGACTAAAGCTACACGATGGACGAAGATAGTATGATTGAATTTTATTTTAGGCTGGGAATGAGCTACACAGACATTGTGAAAAGCCCTGCATAGCAAGGACGACTTGGACACAGGGACAGAAAGGTGCGCTCAATTTGCTTAACCAGCTGTCTAGGAATGATATTAATATTATTAACTAGAAAAGCACTCAGAAAGGGCAGACCTCCGCCATTAGCGCTATCTCCCAATAGTGAAGAATCCTTTAAAAAAATTTTTGAATCCGTCACATGTGCCCCCTACCATGGCATTCACTGATTACTCCCTCCCCGGTGGGGTGGGGCTTCGCAACGGGTACACTGTCATAGGAGAAGCAAAAACCTCCTTGGCAGAGGTAATTAGTATTTTGTGTGCACATTATACCTACTTCGTGGCCATGAATTAGTATTTTGTGTGCACGTCATAGCTATATTGTTGCCACTTTTTCACAATGTCAATCCTGCCGTACCATGTGACTTTGGGGACCAATCATAAATGAGTAACAAATTTAAGCAACTCCACTCACTCGCAAATTAATTTATTTTACAGTCTGTGATGTGAACCCGGCTGTCTTTCTCACCCAATGTGGTCCCCAAGTAAATTTCAAAATTGTAAGAAACATTAAAAAAAAATACAGAGACCACATGCCGATACCATAAAAAGTATGAAGACCAAGTTGTAGAAACATAACAAGATAAACATTTCTATGAAATCTTTGTTGACTTGTATTTCTTACAGTTCTGCTTCAAATTAGTGGCTATGGTATAGATATTTTTATTCTATATACAAGTTTGTGCTGATTATATCTTAATTTATTCTTTACCTGCTAGAAAAACATTTTAATTTAATTTGAATTTCTCCCTAAATGAATTTCTGAATGACCAGCATATGCCTTTTTATTTGCCTGAAATGTGAATCTTCTGAAAGTTTCTGAGTCCAATGTTTTATTCTTTCTTTATAGGTGTCGGTATCAGTATTGATAAAATTACATCAAAAAGTATCAGTATTGTATGTAATCAAAAAATATTGGTAACGCTCATCTCTACTGTGTGGAAAGGTTTCAGTCAGGCTTATACATCTGAAGACTGCGTTGTAAATTTGTATTTTTAGAATTATTTTCTTAGTATTTTTTACACTGCCAGTAAAAAATTGGTATGCATTTTTTATTGTAAAGAAAGTCAAAATTCCTTCATGTTTCTCAGAATAAAAAAATGCTTTTTTGTTAAATGTCCCTAATCCTCCTCTGTACATGCATTCTTAAAAGTAAACAAAAAAAACATCGGATTTTTAAAAATGCTAGCTCCGTCCATGCTCTTGAGTCATTTTTGCCAGTTTCAAGCCCAGATAAAGTAGGGGGGGGTTGGAATTGTGACATTATAAAAACAAGAATCAAGTTCATTTGTAGTTCTACACAAGTTAAGGGTCTTTTTACAAACTTTGTCTCTCTCAAGGTGTTTTTCCTCTCTTCTACAGCATCCATTACAATTAAATGCATATGAACACTTCTGCAAATTAGGTGATGATGTCATTTAGCGAGTTCTGGCGACTTTTTGGACAGTCAGTCATTACTTTCCTTATTGAGGAGTTGGCAACACAGCTCACACTAGGCCATCCATACCGTGCCATATTCTAACCGTGCTGAAGCCCATTTGACCCCCTCTCTTGTCCCCCCTTTGGGCCGCACTCACACTGCTCACCGCATTCAGGCCTGAGCATGGATACGTCACACGCCGATGTCATCACATAAAGCATCCACTGGTGATGAATTTATATGTGTTGATGACTCAGTATACATAAGTATTGTTCTGAAGGCTGTAAAGTAGCAACAGATTTATACGGATATCTTATCTGGTATCGGGGTTATTTCACCAGACCTGGGATCAATAGCTACGTTAACTATACAGAGCCCAATGAGGAGAGAGAGAGAGAGAAAAAGCAGTTCATAGCGGAGAATTAGAATTAATAGAGTTCCAAGCACTTCTGCTAAATAAAACCCAGATGTTTTAACTCGTATGAGCCCTATACAGTCATTCCTCTGCCTGTACTATCTGAACCCGCGGCATTCCTTTATGTGCAATGATCTGTGCCATCTCTGTGTATATTTGGATGCCTGTTAGTGCTGCAGCTGCACCAAACTCTCCCGCCACAGGACAGCCTGTGGCCAGAGCAGGATTAAATGTTCAGTGAAAAGATTTTTTTAACAGTGTCAGGAGCAATTTTTTTTTAAATCTTTTTATTGATTTTCTTTGGCCAGCAGTACATGTAAAAGTACTTACACACATTTCCCTGTAAGATGTAGTTAGTATAAAATAGGACTAGAAAAAACATAGGTAAGGGGACGAGAGCAATTTTAACCATCTGATGAGAGCTGGAAGTGAAAACACCACAGGATTAATAAACAATGTTCCATTCAAATGTCAGCGATCAAGACCACAATTTCACTTTTTGATGACTTGAAATAGAATTAAAGGTAAGTTAATTTAGTGGATGATAGTTTGGTATTATAATTTTATAATCAGAGAGGTTAAATCAGCCGTGGGATTAACCCCCGCACACACTTGTCTGCGTATTTTGCACTCTGCTTTACGCACAGAGTATGAAAGGTTATCCTGTGAGCTGCTGTTTGTGACTCAATCAAGGGAAGAAGCTTTATTTCACTAAATAAAAGACCTCTCACAGTCGTTGAAGCCTGACTTTGCTTGAAACTGGGCAGAAATGCGGACTGGACTGGGATTCATTAGAATGAGATTGTTGTGGAGCTGTGCGAAGTTAAATTCTTCAGCTCTTATAAAATCTTTGTAACTTGTTGAAATTCAGTGAGACAAAATATAGAGTTCTTACTATCTTTCTTGAGAAAAATCCTGCTGTAACTTGCATGTAGCTGATGCCTGGTGAGCTTTCTGCGCTGTCAAGCGGGTCCTCTTGTCTCGTCTTGTTATGTCACATTTCCGCACTTGTGCTCCGTCATTTGCATCCATGCCAGGGTAGCGAAGCATGCCACACCAAAGCACGGAACAACTGCACTCACACTGGCCAAACATACCAGACTTGTTGAGACAGGCCGAGTATGGCAAGTGGTTTTAACATTTAGAAGATAAGTTTGACTATCCGGAATTAACATTGTAGATATCTGTAATTCAATTTCGTCTAGTAAAAAAGAACATTTGAGATATCCACAAATACATTCTGCCTATCCAAAATTGTCATTTCAATGGCAAGCTGTTTTAACATTTAAAAGTTAAGTTTGACTATCCGGAATTCAAATTGTAGATGTCTGTGATTTAATTTCGCCTAGTCAAATAGAACATTTCGGATATCCAAAAATACATCCTGCCTATCCAAAATTGTCATTTAAGATATCTACAAAGTAATTTTGACTAGGCGAAATGACATCACTTTAGCCATTCATGTGAATGGGGTTCGTCATATTTGATATCCACAATGTCATTTCGGATATCCAAAATGTGAATTACAGATATCTGCAAATGAATTGTAGATATCTGTAGTTCTAATTCAAGATATCCCTAATTACATTTTGACTAGGCAGAAATAGAATTACAGATATCTTGAACTGTATAGAATTGATGCGAATTCAAGATATCTGTAATTCTAATTCTGCCTAGTCAAAATGTAATTAGAGATATCTTGAATGAGAATTACAGATATCTACAATTCATTTGCAGATATTTTGCCTAGTCAAAATTGAATTACAGATATCTTGAATTAAAATTCCAACTATTCAAAATGTAATTACGACTAGCCAGAAAGACATTGTAGATATCTACAATTTTAATTCCAGATAGTCAAACTTAACTTTTGAATGTTAAAGCGCTTGCCATAGCCAAGGCACGGTAGTGCGCACTAGTGTGAGTGCGCACTATGTTTCACAAATGTAAAATGAGGACTTTTTCATTCCCCTCATCTTACTAAATAAATTCATGCATAAAAATATGAATTACTTACTTTTAAAATTGAGGGTGCCAAACAATTTGGCAAACCATATTTGAAGTCTGTAGTCCCTCTTGTTTCTCGTCTGCATCTGGTCAAAGACACTGAGCATGTGCAATAGTGGCGTCATTAGTGTCATTGCTTTAATGAACCCCATTCTCATTGGACTGTCATGTATGAATTTAGATTACTTGAGTTTTCTTTCAGCCACATTGAACAAACAAACAAAACGAGAGAAAATCATTTAAAAATCATAAACACAATACATGTATTTAATTTTAATGTGTTTCTTCTTAACTGACAAAACAACTAGTTGATTTTTTTGAGTGGACTACAGATCTAAACTGGACATTGAGCTGAGAGTCTTGGTCTCACAGCTGCAGCCACGGTAGTCACTGAAATTACTGCATAACTGTGAGTCTAAATCTTCAAAGATGTTCACTAAGATTTTGAGTTGTTAATCTTCAGAGAGTCAATTTATTAAAATTCTGTTTGAGGTGATGGTGGTTATTTGGTTGATGGTTGTAAAAACATTTTGAGGATTCACATTTCAATAGATAAAATAGGAATTTGTCAAAAAAAAAAAAAAAATCACAACTGACAAGACAATAATACAATACAATACAAATACTTTATTTATCCCCAAAGGGAAATTCAATCGTCTGGGAGTCTCATCTGTTTACTTTAGGGTTATACAGTCTAATTGCTGATGGTATGAAAGATTTTCTAAATCTTTCTGTCCTGCAGTGCAGGGATAGGAGCCATCTACCACTGTTGTTTCTTTGCTCATTGAGGGAGATATGAAGTGGATGATCCATGTTTCTCAGAATGGCCTCCACCTTGCTCAGTGCGTGTCTCTCCACCTCATCCTCCAATGAGTTCAATTTGATTCTGACCGCAGAGCTAGCTTTTTTAACCAGTTTGTTCAGACGCCTTGCATCCTTGTGTTTTACACTGCCTCCCCAGCAGACTGCAGCATAAACCAGAACACTTGCCACCACAAACTGATAAAACATGTGCAGCATCTTACTGCAGATGTCTATTGATCGGAGTCTTCTGAGGCAAAGAGGCTCTGCCCCTTTTTGTAGATGAAGTCTACGTTTTTAGACCAGTCCAACTTATTATCCAGGTGTACACCTAAATATTTATACGATGTCACCACCTCAATGTCCACGCCACAAGTGTTCACTAGCTGAAGAAGAGGTTTGGATCTGCGGAAATCTATAATCATTTCCTTTGTCTTTGAGGTGTTGAGTAGCGGGCAGTTTTTGTGACTCCAGTCACTGAAGGCCCTTATCAGATCCCTGTATTCGGCTTCATGTCAATTTCTGATACATGCCACGATAGCAGTGTCATCAGAGTATTTCTGAATGTGGCAGGACTCAGTGCTGTATTTGAAGTCTGATGTATACAGTGTGAACAGGAATGGAGCCAGGACTGTTCCTTGTGGAGCCCCTGTACTGCTCATTAATGTCCCAGAAACACAGTTCCCCAGCCTGACAAACTGTGGCCTTCCTGTCAGGTAATCTATGATCCAAGAAGCTTGAGCTTGTCTTTGAGTATGGTGGGTTGGATGGAGTTGAATACCCTTGAAAAATCAAAGAACATGATTCTCACATAAACTCCAGGTTCCTCCAGATGAGACAGGGCACGGTGAAGCATGAAGAGGATGGCATCATCCCCTCCAGTGTGTTCAATGTGACAGTGCATTTGTCGTATGTTCAAATATTTTTACATGTCTATGTGTATGGTGAGGGGTAGGGGGGGCCTGAAAATGTATGCCAAAGGGGGGCCCGGCAAAAAAAAAGTTTGGGAACCACCTGCCCAATGTAGGAAATGAGCAATTTTTGCCTATGGGTCGCGCTAAGTTGAAAATCAAACGGACACCAGAGGGTTAACAATAAATAGTTTGATATTGTTGCAGAGGACATTTCTCTGACCTGAGCCTCTGCTGTGTCAGCACTGTTCTTCTGAGTGTGAGGTTACTAAATAAGCAGGCCTGAGAACAGAGGTATGCTACTACATACTGTAGGGTGAGAAAAAGCTTTAATAGAAGGACACAATCTGGGATTATCATTTATGCTCTGTGCATCCATGTGAACAGAGAAGTTTAAATCTCCAATCAGAATAAATTTAATCGGATTGTGTCTCATCAGTTCTTTTATCACCACAATAGCAGCAGGAGTGCCTTACTAATGCCCTCCTCTCACTATAATGGAAAGAAATGAGCAGGTTGATTTGACTAAAACGTTCGCAACTTGATGAAAATAGTGGCAAATTTAATTAATTTGATTGTTTTTCATTCATTTATCATAAACATCGCAGACATTTTCAATTTTCATTTAAGGGTGGAAGTCAAAAAAGTGAAGATAAAAATTAAACTGATGACAATGTATATTGAGTTACTAAGCATCGAAAATGCATGTAAATTAGAATATTAAGTGCTAAAATTGTTTGTGAAGTGAAAATAAAATTGATCATCCAGTAATTGAACAATCACTTTTTAATCATTTAAAACATGTTATTTCTGTTACTTCTGCCTTGATAAGGGTTGTGCTTCCCTGTAATTTACACATACATCTGCTGCACCTCAGTTTTGCTCTGACTGAGGGCGAGGGACCTCTCACACTGGAGGCATGTCTGGAGCAAGCAGCTTGACCAAGCGGCAACCTCCGGTCCTGAAAAATGAAGCCAATGAGACCCATGAATCATCACATTAATCAGTTTGTTTCCTTCACTTATGCAGTAGCTTTAAAAGTCAAACTTAATTGTCAACGTGTATTTTCTCTGTCTATTTCCATTGCCCTTATTTGTAATTTTTTTAGCCCGTTTTTAACACTTCTTGTAGCAACTTTTCAACCATTATTACCACTTTTATCCTGTTTTTGCCATTTTTCATCAGTCTTAGCCACTTTTAACCTGCTTCTTTGCAATTTTTTGCCCATTTAAGCTGCCTTTTGCCATTAAATGCCACTTTTTTCTCAAATTTTCCACCTTTTTACTGCATTTTTGCCCTTTGGGGTCACTTTTCACTCATTTTTTGCAGCTTTTTGACCACCTGAAACTAAATTTTTTGTGACTTTGCACCCATTTTGACACTTTTCACCAGTTTTCTCCACTGTATGCCTATTTTGCCCCCTTTCCCCTCATTTTTTGCCACCTTTCACATATTTCATTGCCACTTTAATCATTTTTGCCACTTTTCACCACTGAGATTGTGGCTCATAGGCATTTTTTCAACAGTTGGCTCTTTGGTTGAGTTTACTTTTCTAATATCAGAGGTGTGGACTCGAGTCACGTGACTTGGACTCGAGTCAGACTCAAGTCACAATTTGGATGACTTTGGACCTCTGTAGACATCAGTCTGAGACAGACACAGAAACAGACTGGTAGCTTACATACGTATAAACAGAGGTCAAATGAAAATAATAGAATATATTCATGATTAATAATTTATTCTGAAACATTTGTGGAATCAGTTTACTTTAGTTTGCAGCTCTATACAGGAAAATCAATGGTTATGTTTGTATCGCTGAACAGAAATTTCCTGTCCTACACGCCCTACAGCTCTTCTCCTCTCTCTATACACATATATATTCATAATATATTTAAAGATTAGTCTCCTACTTTATTGACCCAATCATTGGTTAATCCAAATCAGTCTCTCCCTGCAGATAAATAAATAAGCATTAATATATTTAAAATGATCCCTCTTATGACTATTATTATTTTTGTTATTAGTCCACCCCTGCTCCCTATTTTTATTATTATAATTGTCATTTTATCATTTGCAAAATTATGAGCATTGTTATTATTATAACAATTATTTTTATCAGTCCAACACTGCTCATTATTTTTATTTTTATTATTATTATTATTACTATTATTTTTTTAAATAGTTTTTTATTTTATTTTATTTTATTTTTTAGTTATTTCATGAGCTCTCTACAGCTCCTCATCTATCTTTAAAACTCCAAGACAGCTCAGTGAATGGGTCAGAAGATATCTAACAGTAACCTTTTTACTGTTCTCTTATTTAATGTTCAATTCATAACAAATTCCTTTTTCTCTGGTTAAGTTCATGTAAAAAAAAATCTCTGGTCTGCCTTTCAAAATAAAAGCAGGTCAGCATCCAAACAGGAAGTCAATTCCGCATGATTAAAGGTAGGAGAAAAACCCAAGATAAGACAAACAGTTTGAAATGAAAAAGAGTGGAATTTTTGAGTGCAGCAGAAAGGATGTGATTGGTTGGGACTGACTAGACATTCAGAGACTATTATAACTCCAGAATCTATCCTGTCAAAATGTGGAAAAGCAGATCAATCAGAAGATAATAATATGTTTATTGATATAAAATGTATTTTTATTTTTACTGCAGTGATTGAATATACCTGTTTACATGTGAAATCAGAGTGTGGATCAGAAGTTCAATGCTATTTTTTTTCACTTCATTTAGAGGCTCCAGTCATCCTAAGGAGCTGGTTTTTGGTCTGTGGGAGGAAGCCGGAGCGCCCAGAGAGAACCCACGCTACATTGGGAGAACACGCTAACTGGACACAGAAAGGCTCCTGTCAAACAGGGATTTGAACCAGAAACCCTCCTGTAGTGAGTCCAACCACTCCTCCACCATGCAGCCCTTCTTTTCTTTAAAGCCATATTTAAGGAGAGCCCAGAGGAGGCTGCAGGGGTTGGAGGTCTCTGAATCTCTCCTAAAAAAAAGACTTGGGAAGCTTTTCCCCGAAGACTTCTTCTCCTTCCTAACGGGTCCTCCATCATGGCCTCCAGTTTCTCCAGCCTCTCCCTCAGACGCTCAGACATCCCTGCTTTTTCTTCCTCCACCTCTGGAGTCTGTTTCATGACGCTGTCAGACTCCAGAAGAGAGGCTTTCCCCTGCTGCTCTTTCTTTTCAGCCTCCTTCAGGGGCGCCTTCAGGCTGCAGCTTTCCTCCAGGAGCTGACATCTGTCCTCCTCCCACCGGTGTCTCTGATCAACCAGGATCCTCTTGGTCTCTGCCAGCTCCTCCTGGATCCTGGAGGTCCTTTGATTTTGTCCCTCCAGGAGGCCCAGCCTCTCCTCCTCCCAAAGCTGGCTCTGTCTCCCCTGATCTTCTCTGGACCGGCTCAGAGCCATCTTCATCTTCCTGGTTTCCTCCATGTGCTCCACCAGGAGACAGCATCGCTCCTCTTCCCACTGCCGTTTGAGGATCTAGATGGTCTCATAAGCCTGGTCCTGATCTCTCTTTGATTTTTTTGTCCATCCTCTATCTGATTCAAGAGAAACTGGTGTTTCTCTCATTCCCACTGACATTTCTGCCTGAAGAGACTTTTTTTGGCCTCCTTCCAAGCCTTCTCCAGCTGTCCAGTCTTCTCCTGGTGTTCCTGGCCCTTTGGCCCTTCCATTGCTGCGTCTGCCTCTCCAGGTCTTCTCTGGTCTGGGTCAGAGCAGCCTTCATCCTGTGGGTCTCTTCCTGATACTCTGACAGAAGTCAGGATCTCTCCTCCTCCCACTGATAGCTCTTTGTTTCCAGGTCTTTGTGGGCCTGGCTGAGAGCCTCCTTCAGGAGGCAGGTTTCCCTGGTTGCTTCTGTCAAGAGAGGAGACTTTTCCTCTTCCTGTTGTCTGGTCTTATCCAGGATCTCCTTGTGAGACTCAGCCTCATTGATCCTGGGCAGGAGACCAAACCTTTCTTTGTCCCACTGTCTTTTTTGCTCCTCATGTCCCTCACGTATCTGGCAAAGTTCAGCACGCAGTCCAGAGACTTCCCTGAGCAAGGCGTTCTTCTCCTGTTCCTACATGTCTCTTTGGTTCTGCAGGTCCTTCACGGTGTCTACCTTTGACAGTCTCCTGGTGGACCACTGAAGGGTGGTCATGGGCTTGTTGTTGAACCCCTTCACCCCAGACACAAGACAATCCTTAAAAGTCTTCTTCATGGTGCCCACCTCCTCTATGGCCTGCTCGTCTGAGGCCTCAGAGAGAGATGGAACCATGTTGGAGGCTTTCTGGTCTCCTGAAGGCTGGCATGCTGGATCTCTGCAGGCTGAGAAGTTGGCGCCACTGCAGGGTCATCTTTCACCTCCTGGACCTGTTCCTGAGCTGGTTCTGACTGGTCCGCTGGTGTATGGGCTGGACAGAGTTTTTTGAAAAAGTGTCCGCAAATTTCCTAATACTCAGGGTCGTCCTCCATTCCTGTGTCCTCCAATCCTGATATCAGGGGTGTCACAAATGCAGGAAAAACAAAAGGCGAAGGACCCAAATTGCAGATAACTCAAAAACTGATTTAATCCAAACTGAAGGAAAAACTAAACTAAGGAACCCACAAGGGAGAACTTCACAAACTAAACTTACTGAAAAAAAGTCCATCAAAGGGTTAAATACACGGAAGGCATGAGGAAAGCACAAGGAGTAACACAGACACAGAGAGACACAGAGCTTATATACACAGGGAGTGATTAACAATGGAGGACAGGTGTGGACAATCAGACACAGGTGAAACTGGTAATCAACACAGGTAATCAACAAGGAGGGAAACTGAAGCAGTAAGCAAAACTGGAATCACACACAAGAGAAGGCAACTACAAAGTAAAACAGGAAACATGGAACATTTCACAAGAAGCACACGGGGACTGAATGACAAAGCTAAACAAAGGAAACACAGGGGGATACAAAGAACCAAACACAAGGTGGAAAACTCAAACACAGGGAGGAAAACTGAACATGAAACACAGGGGGGTAAATCTAAACAAGAAGCACAGGGAGTAACTAAACAAAAAACACAAGGAATGTAAAACTAAACATGAAGAAGGGAATTACTAAACCAGAAACACAAGGAGTAAAACTAAACATGAAATACAAGGAGTCAAACTAAATACTAGAAACAGGGAATTAACAAAACATGAAACACAAGGAATTACTAAACATGAATATATACCAAATAACTAAACAAAAAACACGGGGAGAAAAACTAAACATGAACATGAACTAACATAAGGCACAAAATACACAGAAACACAAGGACTACAAGAAACACCTAAGAACTATAACTAGAAACATACAACCTAGGAAACCTAAATACAAAAGTAAAAACTAGAAACATAGAAATCACAGAACAAACAAAGGAAAAACACAAGTGATCAAGAACTAAACAGGAAATACACTAGAAAAACTCATAACCTAACAAATCAGAACCTGGCCCAAGAGTCCTTTGACCTCCTCACTGATCTTCTTGGTCTTATTCCTCCTCTTCTTCTTTTTGGTCAGATAATAACTTGGGTAATCTGACTCCTTATTAACAGGAACAGACTGCAGGTCTTTCTTGGTCTGAGCAGTCTGTGGCTCTGGTTCAGCCTCCTAGATTTCTCC
Organism: Cheilinus undulatus; assembly: GCF_018320785.1. NCBI lineage: Eukaryota > Metazoa > Chordata > Actinopteri > Labriformes > Labridae > Cheilinus > Cheilinus undulatus. The sequence goes on along the minus strand of NC_054874.1, from coordinate 24,204,429 downwards.
AGATCTTTTCTGCCCTCCTTTCTCCATAAAAGTGGTTCTATTGGCTGCTGGATTCATTCTGTTTTATAATAATTATGGTAAATATGATGGGGGGCAGGGGCCCCTGGCCCAATTGTTGAAAAACGCGTGCTAAAGTGCCCTCTTGGGAGCCAAAACGTGTGTTAAAGTGCCCTCTTGGGAGCCAAAACGTGTGTTAAAGTGCCCTCTTGGGAGCCAAAACGTGTGTTAAAGTGCCCTCTTGGGAGCCAAAACATGTGCTAAAGTGCCCTCGAGAGCCGAACCGTGTGCTAAAGTGCCCTCTTTGGAGGCAAAAGACACGTTAAAGTGCCCTCTTGAGAGGCAAAACACAAGCTAAAGTGCCCTCGAAAGCCAAAACGCGTGCTAAAATGCCCTCGAATGCTAAACCGTGTGCTAAAGTGCCCTCCTGGTTGGCAAAACACACTAAACTGCCCTCTTGGTTGGAAAAAATCACACTAAACTCTAGAAGACCATTAGCACCAAGAAATACTATGAAACATAACTGTTGCAATGACTTTTATGTTGGGCCCTTTTTTGATCTATATTGAGCCAGAACTATATCTCACAGAACCAGTTTGGATTATCTGGTGCTAATATGGTGTTAAAATGCACTAGAATACAGGAAATGGCATCTCCTTATTGAAGACCCCCAGACCCCCAGACCCCCTAGGGATTTATTTATTTATTTCTTTGTGTTCTTCACAGTCCAACGTTGAATCTACACAGTTCTCGTGGATGCTGATCCTAATCACAAACTAACTTGAGTAGTCTGTCTAAGTTAGTCTGTTTAAATGCTATATAATGTGCCATTTGTATAACAAATAAACATGTCTAAAGTGCCCAAGAAAACACACGAAACTCAATGCCCTCTTCAGTGGCAAGAATGCGCTGTATGTGCCCTTTTTTTTTCTTTTCACCCCTGCCCTTGAAAAAGTCTGTGCATGCCACTGCTGCTTCAGCTCTGAGAGCTCCAGCTGTAGTAATGCTGGTGCTAGAGCAAACAACCCAAACAGGTAGTGCTCAGAACCACCACGGTCCGCCACCACACTATAGCCTGCGTCAGGGGACTCTGAACGGGAAAACTCCTCCACTTTAAAAATCACTATGAGGCAGCAGTGTTGTGGGACTCTGTGTCTCTCTCTGGCAAGGGGACATCACTGTCACTCCTGCCTCAACTGGAGAACCCTGTCCTTTTCCCCTCCCTCCTTTCAGTACCAAACTACTCACTTTCTGTGCATTTTTTTGAATTAAGGAGGTGGGCGGAGTTAGCTCAGAGCCAGGGGGCTCTGAGCTAACTCCGGCGCATTTCCTCCCCCTCCCCCTCCCCCCCCCCGGCTTGCTTTCACACTAGCAATATCAAACCGTATCCAGGCACACTTGCGTATTTACTCGGTCTGAAACAGCAGGTGGCGGTATGCATGTAGCTGGTTTACAACCCTGCAAAGGAGGAGAAAGAAGAAGAAGCTACCATGGCAACCACTGGGGTCATGACCTGAGTGCAGACTGCTTTTGTTTTGACCTGGCAAAAAGTCCATCCTGCAGCCATGGATGATTAAAATCACTTTTTAATATGCCAGCAACTTCGCTCTTCATATCTGCACATCTACGTGCAGCTCAGAGGATTAAATGGGCTCGCACTGCACAGATACAGCGGTTTTTGAGGTGACAAGAGACTTTTATTGCCTTTGAACCTCCTCTCACTGACTCCAACTTGTGTTCATTCGTAATGTGAGTCACAACAGACCGTTTATTGACTGGCTTCTGATGATTTCCGCTTTTTATTAAGGAAAAATGTGAATAAATTGCCGCACTGGTGAAAGAAGTTTAGTTTTTACAATGACATCATAAAGCTGATATGACGCTCTGTCCCGTATCCAAGCACACTTGCATTCACATCTCATCTGAACCGTGCCAGAGTCCACTTGAATCGCGCCTGAGACCACCTCCCCAAGTAGGCCCGGGCCTGGTGCCCAGGCACAGTTCGTTTGCATTCACACTACCAAAACGAACTGGACTTTGGGCTCAAGTGCACTCAGATCCAGGACCGGGCCCCTAGTGTGAAAGCACCCTTACACTTTAAAGAACTGTAACTTTGCCTCTTACAGTTTTTTCCCTCTTGAAGCCAGCTGTTGTGTCATTTCAATGACGCTACCCGTGCCTATGAATCTCTTCATGGCGTTTTTTTTCTAGTGAGCCTAGAACTCTGTTCCCCTGAAGGTTTTTGTGAACAAAACAGCAGCTGGATCTTTTCATACATTAACTGAGGTGTATGGGGACCACTGCGTGTTGTGTGTTTGAATGGCACAATAGATTTAGTGAAGGCAGGGAGGATGTCCAAGACAATAACTGTCAGGGCAACCATGCACATCAAAAACTTCTGAAAACATTCAACAAAGTGAATAAACAATACAAAATGATCATGACTCAGTGTAAGAATTATAACAGAAATGGTCTCCATTGATAAAGATACAGTTAGGCAAATTTGCAGGAAAATTTGAGCATGACACCAACTTGACACAGAACTTTCTGATTAAATAGAAAAACGCAAGCAGATTTTAGTGCCTCAGTGATGCTTACTTATATAGGCTTAGAGATGTTTTTCACGACTCAAATTTGGCCCTGTGATTATTAACACAGTGCCCTATCATACAATAAACTTAAAATGAAGATTTTTTTTCATCACTTTGCAGGGGCTCTACAGTAGTCTGCATAAAACACAAAGAAGTGACACAGAAACCATATGCCTGGCTTAAAAAGTTGTATTTTCAACTTCTAACTCCATAGTTACTCGGACTTTTATGATACTCAAGTGTGAAATTCAAACAACATAATCCTGAGCATAAATATAAAGCAACCCGCAGTGAGTTTTTTTAAAGTCTGTGGGTTGTAAAGAATCAAAGCACAAACTAACCTGTCTGTGTAGCTCAGCTCATTGTTAATTAATAAATTAATTTTAGTTCCAAAGTTTACCAGAAAAAAAGTGGTCTGCTAATAAAGGAAAGTGAATTCTTCTTTCTTAAGAAGCTCAGACAAGTCAGACACAATTATCATCAACCATCCTCATATCTGAACAGAGCTTTGTGCCTGTCTTTATCAAAAATGGCCTTACGGCGACATATCAGCCACTACATAACAAAGACAGACACACACACGCGCAGACGGCCTCGCTGTCTGTAATCCCATGCCTTGTGTCAGACGACTGATGCTCTCCTTCTCTTCATTCTCCATCTTTGTCAATATTTGACACGCTTTAGATCCCTGTTTGGTGTTTCAACAAAAGAGATTTTCCTGTCAACAATGAGAAAAGAAGTGATGGTTTACAAATGTAGAGCCAGAATGCTTTTGGAGCAGCAGTGACTTGTATCACTGAAAGAGCAGTTGATTGTGGGGGAGTGTGCCAAGTGTCTGGCTGCCTTCATGTGAGCGAGTGTGTGTTGTAGTTTACATCAGAAAAGCCTAGGTTGCAGCCATATTGGATAAAGGAATAAGAAATGGAATTGAGTGAGGAAGCCTTATAGCACCTGCAGGATTATATTTCACAGGACTCACAACCATCTGCCCACATGCAGGCCACATTTGGCAACTCGGTAACCACTTTATAAGATATATTCATTGAATGAGTGAGCAAAACGGCAGTAGAGGGTAAGACAGATCCAGGATTTCTTCTTTTTGTTGTGTTCATTCAATAGCTGAAGCACAGTTCTCTGGTAAACCTGGATTTCATGGAGCAAGAAATAGGCCTCAAAGCAACATCTCACCTATCAATGGTCTACACTGTTAATGTTAAGTCATATTATTGTCAACAATATTTCACTCTATTTACCAATGATTGCACCAGCAGACACCCAAGAAATTTTGTTTTTAAAAATTTAGAGGATACAGCTCCTCAGCCTGCTGAACAAGGATGCAGATCTCTCGCTGTGTTTTAATGAGGTGCAGTCTTCTGTTCACTGATGCAATGATAACCATCTCATTATAAAAGTAAAGAAAACTGAGGTTGTGGTTTTGCACCCTCTTGTCAGCTTGTGATCATACCCATTTCAACTCATGTAGTTAACCAACAGCTACATCAGATTAGGTTTTACTGACATTGATTAGGCAGGAAAAGTTCTAGCACAGTGGCTTCCTGGGACAAAGAATATCACACACAGTAAACGCACATGCAAGCTGAGTTTAGTTCATCTTGTAAAGCGATGGTTGCATAAAAAATAAAAGGAGTTAAAGTTCAAAAAATGGGGGAGTTTCACTTTTCACAAGAAAAGGGAGAAAAAGGGGTGATGTGTGAGAAGGGAAAAGGTAGTTACGTGAAGAAAGAAGATGAGTGAATAGAAAAGAAAAGAAGAAGAAAAAGGAGTTAAAATGAAATACTATAAAGGGCAGGCATCAAAATTAAGTATGCCATAACTGAATTACAGTTGACAAACTGAAGCCAAAAGTCTTTGTAGCCTCTCTACTCCCAGAGAGTAAAGCTGGGCATACACTGTGCGAATTCAAGCCAACTCAACAGATGTGGTGAAATGTCAGCTCATGTCATATGCACATACAACGCAGTACCTTCATGCACAACTTACGAGCTCACACTATATGGGTTGATGATTGTGCACAATCGAGGGCTCATGCTGTTCTTGTGAAGTTGGGATAGACTGTGACAGAAATCTGTGAAGTTTCATTTGGAAAAAGTCACACACTGAGGTTGAAGTTGTATCTAGTCACATCCTTTCTCTCTCCCTCTATCACACACACAAACAGCATCGCAATCTGTGTCAGCTGGATGAATATTTCCTGCTTGTTTATGTCCTTTATTATTGAGTGCGTGGAGGATTAGACAATCATTCCTGCTCTTTTCATGGTGATTTAAGGCATTGTCTTACAGTTTACAGGGGGAAAAATGCCCCAAGGCTGATTCGTGGCTCTGCTCTCACTGTTATTCACAAGTGTGTGCAAGTCGTAGGACCAAAATATCAAACATGTCAGAAATACATCTGATCAGTCAGGAGCCACTGGTCAGGCCGTGTTTGGGTCATAGCTGGCCGTCGTGTTCCCCTGTATACTGCACAATGACCGAAGCATAATCCAACTGAGAGTTGGCATGATTTCCAAGAGAGTCATATGACTCAAAATGCGTGTCTGAATCAGATGAAATTCGCGCAGTGTATGCCGAGCTTAACCTGCAATTTCCACATAAAACTGCTGCGCTACAATCCTTTCCACTGCCTACGCTCCAATCCAGTACCCTGAATTACCAGTCCACTAGACTTCGCTGGAGATACACTGCAGGTCTATTTCAGCGCTGGTGCCAAACAGTTTCAATTTCCATGGATCAGGATAAAAAGTCAAATTACTATCATTTTCTGAACAGCCACTCAAAGACCTGGACCAAAGAGCACCTCAGGGTTGTGTTAGTTCACCTGTGCTTTTTGCTGTATTTAGCGAAGAGTCCCCCAGCAGCTGCCAAGGAAATTACATTTTTACACTTTCAGATGATACTAAAACACTCAGCTCATTGTATCACAGCACTTATCTCCAACAGTGTCTTAATGAGGATCAGTCTTTGGTTTTATGGTACTTTGAAAACCCCTTTCTTAAAGTTCCACACAAATAAAGGTTATTCTTAATATTAGTGGTATTATTAGCTTTTCAGGCACCGTTAGTCCAGGTGCAGCTTACAAAACCCAGCAGATCAAGGAGGGTCTGGTCCATCCAAACATCTAAGGCTTAGTTTTAAATCCCTGCCAGCGCAACAGACAGAACAGACTCTAAGCAAGCTATGTTATTTAAAACATGCTGCCCATATCAACTACTGAGTTAGCAGCCATCAGACAACTAACTAGCAAAATACCCTTATATTACTAAATACTATACTCAAAAAAAAAGATTTTTGACTGTCATAGGTATTAGATGAACAAATTTACTTGGTTTTACTCAACTTAACATATTTCCAACCTTTAGTTATTCTAAATAGATGAAACCAATGTGATTCTTCCTAAGTTTGAGTGAATTCAAATGAAACACATAAAACCAATGAGATTTTTTTACATAACTGTTCAGTCAATAGGTGGCAGTATGCATCTGTAATGTTGTTTTGTGGTCTGCAGGTAAGACCAAAGAACAAGAATAGTTGTTATTTCCCAGCCAGCATGTCCATGTTGACCCCACCTGTGCTTGCCCATGTGAACTGCAAGTGTGGATCAGCCCATATGAGACCCATATAGGCCCCATCTAGAGATTCTTTCAATTGCCCATGTTTACTACAAGTACACTGTAAAATCCAAGTAGTTAACCTTACTTAAAAAAAATCATGCAAACCAGTTGCCTTGGAAAAACTAAGTAACTTTAATTTTATGACCCTAGTAGAGTAAAATAGAGATTTTTGTATTGTACTTAAGAAGGCTTTTTAAGTAAAGAACAATTCCGCTTCAGTTCAAATAACTAAAATTCCTTTGTGTAGAGGACTTAGGTAAGGAAGTTATAAGTGCTCAAGGTTTAGCACAGACTACACTGTAAACCCGGATTTTGTTTCTACTTAAACTTTTTAGTAATCATTACTTATTTTTCATGTTTTGTCAAAAAACATTGACATTACTAAATCAAATTAGTCATTTGTACTGTTCAGCTGAAAGATGCAATGCAATGATCATGTTAAGCTGAGATAACTTAGTATCTTTAGTTCTTTAAGGGGAGGGGCTATTTCAAAATTTTCAAAAACCATGGGTGAGACTGTCAGTGCATCTGTTGGCACTGGCAGGCAACGCTTCTTTTAACCTAATTTCCATATGTGACAAAGCCAGTGCTTTGCCTTACCATGTCTCCACCCCACCAGGGAGAGATTAATCTACAGAACTGGATCATCATCTGGGTATGGTTATGTTTCTAAAGGTCTCCTAACTATTGGGAGATAGGGTTAGTGATGGAAGTCTATGTTTTCTGGGTGCTTTCCTAGTTTCAAGTTGTGGCAAGCAGTGGTGAGGAGAGGCTCCCAATCAAGTTATGACTTTTACACTCAAATGATTTTTATTTCAGTTCTTAACCACAGTCACATGTAGAAAGTGTGGTCTACAACACTGACCCCCTCACTCATGGGTGTCATACTTCAAAAAACACTTCTCACTAAAAACATCAACTAATAAACTAAACATGCATATTTTTTTATAATGTTCATGTTCATTGCAAAGTTGTAATTATGCATGTTTAGTTTATTAGTTGATGTTTTTAGTGAGAAGTGGTTTTTGAAGTGTGAAACCATGAGTGAGGGGGTCAATGATGTAGACCACACTGTCTGTATGTGACTGTATCTCCATGGTTCAGAATAAATAATAGCAGCTCATGCTTCCTGTGCGGGGGTTTGACTAGTCATTCAACTTATCTGGCACACACACAATATAGACTTCCATCATTAGCCCTATCTCCCAACAGCTGATAAACCTTTAAAAATATCACTGGTGCCAGACGGTGATCCAGATCAGCTGATCACTCTGTCCCTGGTGGGGTGGAGCCACCGTGAGGCAAAGCATTGACTTCGCCACCTGTGGAAAGCTCAGTGAAACAATGCCTGCCGGTACCTATAGATGCACTGACAGTCTCACTCAAGGTTTTTTGAAAATTTTGAAATACCCCCTCCTTAGAATAGAATTTATTCAAAGAAATTACATAAACCAAATTTCAGTAAATTAGGTAAATTCTATGAGCTACATTTGTTTTATTCAATTTCATTACATTAGCGGTGTTTAACTGTTTATGTTAGAATTACTTCATTCAACTGGATGGAAATTTGTCATGTAATTGAAATACGTACAACTGACAAAATTGGTGAATAAATTCTTTGAGTGTAGTGTTGTAAAATTTTTGATTTTTCTCTCATACTGCCCCATCAACTTTAATAACGTTAATATATGCAATGAAGAATAGAGTAACTAATCGATTCAGTAAGAAGTGTTTCTTTTTTATTTTCAGTAACTTGCCTGTTACTGAGTATTTATTGTAGCAGCACTTATTAACTGTAAATTTTAAAAAGTCAAAAGTTAGTAAAAGTTGAAAGTCGAGTAAATCTGCACAGGGCAAAAGCATTCTGAGAGCATGAAGATGAAAAAAAAAGTGATGAAGAAACCAGGAGGGGTTGCACATTTCTCAGTGCTCAAATCAGAACATTTATGAATGCCTGTGGGTGGGGGCGGGGGTGTGTGTGTGTGCGTGTATTGCTGAGTGTCCATATTGAGAGTGACAACATCAACTATCAGTGCCATTACTCAGCTCTGTGGGAGGCACACAGGAAGCACAGAGCTGTTTACCCACCTATCTAGCCTGTCGCAGGACTCATCATCATCATCTGCGGAGGAGAGGATCCCTGGACCGTTCCGGGGACTTCTTGTCTGAATTGCTTCTGTGACGATGACTGTGAGTCAATGCAGGATCCTTACTGTGTGAGAGACTTGATGACTCTCTGTGAGACGCTTTTTCATTCTCTGTGGGAATCCAAACATGGAGCTGAGATTTCAGTTTTAATGAAAGGTTATTCCTTTAGTTTCCACAAGAACCGAGTAATGTGTGACGAAACATGAACAGACTATTGCAATGAGTAACTAGATGATGCAGATTGAAGATTTTATATTGTAGATGCATGCAAAAGGAACAACTGGTGCTTTAGTGATAATGCTTTGTCTGAAAAGTAGAATAATTTAAGTTATCTTTAAAATGTCATGAAAATATTGTGGAAAAACTGGTGCTAAACAGTTAATGTGGCATCTGAAGAAGTTGAATACATTGTGATCTGTGAAAGATGTTGATTGAATGTTGGAAAATCTGCAAAGCTGCTCATGCTGCTACTAAAAAGTTCTACTATTTGAAATATTTCCAACAAAGGCATGAGTTACAAGCTTAAATCTTACTTCTAGCTCTTCAAAGGTGTAATGTTCTTCATAACATACAACTGAGATAGTTTGGAGGTTGAGCAGGAACAGAGAGTTGTTGCCTGTTTTGGTATCTAAATGTTGGATAGATTTTATTCCACAGAAATATGAGGACTTTGAATCGTCCATCAGCTTTCATAGTTGGAGGTAGATGGATCAATCAAAAGTTTTAAACAGTTTTCTCCATTTAGTTAGATGTTGTGCACCAGCATGTCTGGTCTCTTTTCCCTTTACTATTGTGGTGGGTAATTTTTTTCTTCAACTCAATGAAGGCCAGAGCATTTCACATTGGTGCACACTGATACGACAAGGTGAGACTAAGGCTGGCCACACACTAGAAGTTTTTTAAATCTGAAATGATTTTAAGACCATGGGAGGCCACAGACATGAGGAAAATTTTGAAAGGTTTTTCATCTTTAATCCTTTGAGTGCACACACTAGACAACTCAGCCAGTCTGTCAGATCACTGAAGACCACACACCTGCCGACATGCAAGCGACCTCGGGTGATCACGTGCAGCAAAAATCTTAAAACAAGGGAAAGACTCAGGATAAAATCCTTACTGAATTGATGGTACAGTTGTGTTTATGGTTGTGAGTGGTGAAGTACATGATCCAGCTGGGGGCATTTCCACAATTGTGAGGGGAGGCAAATCTTGTCTAAAATCGGGCTTAAAGCCCTGCAGTGTGTGGCTGGGCTAGGGAAAATGACTTTACTCACACAGGTAAAGGAAAAAAACTAAAAGAAAACAACTAAATTGGTCTTCTGTCTTATTATAATTCAAATAACCATGGTAGTGTGAACAGTGCTGCAGTCTGCAAATAGACTAATACTGTCCAAACCATGTCCAAGCTATGACACAGGTTCCATACATTGGATAAAATACATGAAAAAAGGTGACGAGAGTGAAAACTTCTAGCTATGTTTCGTTATTTTTGGGACTTGCATTTCATAGACATTTAAAGAGTGATTCAGTTTTTAGTGTGAGCGCTGGTAGGAAAGCACTTTTAGTATATACTGGGCAAACATATGTTCTGCCCCACATGGTAGTATTATTGTTCATTTAGATAGTCAGTGTGCTTGATTGTGTTTTATTCCTTGTTTATAGTGTAATGGCTCCATCTTGTGGTAGTCACAAGCATTATTTTCTGCTCTCATGTATTTTTACCTGTACTACCTGCCTAAACCAGAAGTCGAGGGATTTGACCGTTTCATAATCTGTGGCCTCACAGTTCAGCTTAAATTATTTCTTTTCTGCATGCTACAGCAATGTCTGCAAGTATATATATGTCTGAAATAAATATGTTGACCTAACTGCTTTGTTGTTTGTGGTTCTGTTAAGTTTGATGCTAATTAAAGCAGCATGCAGCTAACTGATAAGCTAGCGCTAATATGCTAGCACCACTTAGCTAATAGGCTAATGCTGTGTCTATGGGTGTGTGTGTGTGTGTGGGCTAGCAAGGTCTTCACAACCCGTGTGAACTCTAAGTGCAGCTATTGTTGTTCTGTTTTTCCTGCTTTTATTTTTCAATTTGTGCATTTCATAGATCATATGAAACCACTGGCAGGAATGTGTGCCACATATTTACTTATTATTTATGTAAAGTGAATTATTTGTGATTCCTAGTGTGCACTTAAATTACAACTTAACAATGAGAGCCAAAAATTCTACATGGCACCTGTAAAACACTATTACAGTATGAAAGTCTTTCAGTGTCAGACACATCTTATCCTGTTCTTTAGGGTATTTTGAAGGGAAAACTGAAAGCTTTTGCAAAATCAGTTTGTAATTAACGCCTAAGCTGATACACAGTCTTTGTCTAGAAAAGAAACTTCAACTTTTTAGGTATATTATAATTTTAAACCAGCATATTAAGGTGGTGTTATACTGTGGACACAACGTAAACAATGGATTTTTTAAAAATATTTTGCAAAGCTGACAGACATATCCAGGACTTTGTTGAGTACTTACTGGAGCTGGGTAAAAAGACCAATGTAATAGACACCTGGGAAAAAAAAAAAAAAAAAAGCTTCTGGTGTTATGAGGCTGGTTTATGGTGCAGGACGGGACAATGAAATAAAAATCATTTGAGTGTAAAAGTCATAACAAACACTTTATGACCCAACAGAAGCAGTCATGATCTGTATTCACATACACACACACCTAAGCCATTACAACCTGTGCCAGTAAGACGTGAGAGAGTTAATGAGGCCACCAGGTTTAATGCCAAAGCATACAGACATCTGAACACACATAAAAAAAACCACACACACACACACACACACCCACACACACACAGCTGGTTGTATAATGTGCCAGATGCCATTCACTGGACACAGTGTGCTGAGTAGAAAAGGAGCCTCTTCAGCTCGATGGCATCAGTGTAATTGATTGTACTGGTCCTCTCCAAAACTATAGGGTTTCCTAATGTTCATGCAGTCCTGGAGATACCACAGCCTTTGTGTACAATGTGAAAAATCAATACTAACGAGTTAAAACCACAAAGAGTTTATCAACAGTCTTTGATTTATTGAGAAGTGTTGAAAGATATCAGGATCAGACAGTCCCCATCACTGAAGTCTTTACAGGATAGTGATATGAAAATTAGTCTGATGTCACACTAATGTAAATGATGGGGGGGGGGGGGGGGGTTGCAGCCAGTGATAACCGTGATTAGGTCAGCTGGATGGGTCTCCAGTCACTCAAAGGGTTACATAAGGAGACAGCCAACCATCCATAATGATGCTTAAATGGTTAGTTAAAAAAAAAAGTGTCAACATGTTGGCATGTTAGGAAAGCTTAAGATAGCATATGATATTTTATGCCAGGTTTCTTAATATGAAGCATTTCAGAACATAAGTACTTTTTGTTAGACACTCAGAGAGTAAGCAGCAACTTTACAAATTAGAGTTCATAGAAAAAGGATGAGATGATGATACTAAAGAACAAGAAAGTGAAGTTTACGCTTTAGATAAAGCAGAGGGCAATATAGTGTTGAACTCCAGTGACCTGTTACGCCAACTACTGTGCAGATTCAGTCTTGTGTTAGGGAGTAATGATCACACTTAACCATGCATTGAATCGAGTCATTTTATGTGTTATTTGTATAAATAAGAAAATGATCAGGTTTGTTGTTAATCAGTTGTAGTTATTATATTGGTCCCCCATTATTATTTTTCTGGTTAAATTTTATTTATTTAGATGTTCTGTGTTAAATTGGACAGGAAAAACTCACCTGCTTAAGCCTGATGTACATGCAGGGCAATATTTGTTTATGAAAGTAGTCATTGCACTGTTATGTTATCAACTGATGCTGATGTCCTGGTTTTTAGCAGGAAAGTAGCTCTGTTGTATTTCATTAGACCAGTGGTTCCCAACCTTTATTTCCCTTAGGGCCCCTCTAATCTGATCTAAGAAAAGCTAATGCCCCACTGGACCCACCTGGAAAAATCACAACCCAGTTTTAATTGTTTTCATTGACAAAATCCAAACATAGGAGGCCTACATGCTCATACACTTGTTGTTGACATAAGATCTACTAGTATGTATCAACTACCCATTATTACTCCAGTATATTAGGGCTTCTCTAGAAAAAATGATAATGAAGAAGAATTTTCAGGGGTTAAGAACAAAAATCTCAAATGTGAAAAATTGTTAATTAAAAAGTAAAATGTGTTTTAACAACTTTTTTAAATGTTGTAATACATTTGCACCAAAACTTTGATTTTTACCTCTGCCAAGGAGGTTATAAAAACATAACTCAAAAAGTCATGGACGGATTTTCATGAAATTTTCAGGGAATGTCAGAAATGGCATATGTTTAGAACCGAATGGGGTAGGACTGCTTTTAGTGTTGCTGCACCCATTATGTGGAATAATTTTCAATTGACAGCTAGACGGCCCTCTTTGGTATCATACAGTGTTTTTTAAAGAGCTTGTGTCTGAACTATATAAGGAAAGTGATTGCAGCTGCTTTAAATTTGATTTACAAACCAGGGTGTGTGTTTACAAATTGTATATGTGTTATTAATCTATTTCTAACTGTGTTAACCCATGTACATGCTTTTAATTCTGTATTGTATTGTATTGTATTACTGCAGGGCACCCCTGAAAAGGAGACCTTGGTCTCAGTTGGTTTTCCCTGCTAAAATAAAGGACAAATAAAAAATAAAAAACTTTCGTCCGTATTTCTGCACATTTCCATAAAGCTTACGGATACGGGCCAAACGGAGCAGTAAAACCGGAAACCATGGGGGCAATGTTGCTGTCACTACCCGATACGTAGCTCTAGTGAGACACGAAAAAGAAATAACAATGGTGGAACTTTTGCAGGAAAGGTTGTGCAAGTTGGTTAGAAACGCTGCCTCCATTTTGTCTTTTATGCAAGAGGTACACTATCAATACCTCCTGGTGCGCCGGCAAGATGGTGGACGAGGCAAGCACTTAGACTTGGGCTCTCACACAATTGCCCCTAATTTTACTGGAAAAAAAACCTTGCTACTTGTCAGACAGATCTTTAATAACAAAGTGGACTAATAAAAAAGGTGTACGAGCTGCCAGGAAGTTTAAACTACTTCAGGAGGACCTTTTATCCAGTCATGCCAGGCGGAAAAGCAGAAGCTAAACTTCCCTCAACTTCGAGAGGCATCTGGCAGCAGCCCTCGGGCAAACCTCTACGCTGGGGCGTTGGGTTGGAGACCTCTACGCTGGGGCGAAACTTCTATGCTGGGGTGTGACGTATATTGCTCGAGCCGGCGGACCTCTACGCTGGGGCGTGACATATATTGCCGGAGCTGGCGGACCTCTACACTGGGGCGTGACGTATATTGCCCGAGACGAAATTTCAGCTCTATCCACTTGCCGACAGGCTGACCCTAAACCTAATCAGTTGGATTTTAATGCCTAAACCTAACCAGTCGGATTTAAACTCCTAAACCGAACCAGTCGAGGGCTGCAGCCAGACCCTCTTGTCAACTTCAAGCGACCACAACTACACTCCGATGGAAACTTCAAATAGGGCGAAGCCCCAGCGTAGGGGTCGGGGTGTGTTGCTGCATGCCCAAATATAGCCCCGTACACTGGGGCTTCGCCAATATGTCATAAACACATGTTGTAGTCATGCTAACAACAGCTAGGTCATGCTAACAACAGCTAACATGCTGCACGTCTTAGCGTAGGCATGGGCAATGACGTCACACCCCAGCGAAGAGGTTTCGCCCCAGCGTAGAGTTCTCCAACCGAACACCCCAGCGTAGAGTTTTGCTCGAGGGCTGCAGCCAGACCCTCTTGTCAACTTCAAGCGACCACAACTACACTCCGATGGAAACTTCAAATAGCAGCGCTAACAAAAGAAAGACTTCGCCTGTTACTCCAACAAAAATCCCAGCTCCACCGCTAAAGATGAGACTCCCCCAAGAGCCAATAGAAGCGCCAAATGCAGCTATTGTTGATGCCATAGATAAGCTAACTGCTAAGATTGAAAACTTCGGTGAGCAACTCAGAGAAAACTCCGTCATGGTAGCTAATGTTACCAGACTCGTCAAGATGAATGCTGCTGACATTAAAGAGTGCAAAGTGAAGATACAAAAAATAGAAAAAGAAATGCCACATCTCATCAAGGGAAACTAAGAGCTGAGAGAAAAAGTGATAGAGTTGGAGAGATACTAAAGACGATGGAATCTCATCATATACGGCTTGAAAGAAGAAGACAACGAACACATCCGAGATGTCACCATAAGTATCCTGTCCAAAATACCACCCCAGTGGTCTTCATCCATGGAAACAGTGGTTGATACTGTTCATTGTCTCAGCAGAAGACTAGACGGAAGGCACCGCCAGCTTATAATCCAGTTCACCATGAGACACCATCGTGATGCCATCTGGAAGCTGACCAAGAACTGCAATGTCTGCCAAGACATGAAGGTACAATTCAAACAAGACTTCTGCAAAGCTGATAGAGAGGCATGGCCGAAGATGGAGCAAGCAAGAGCCGCAGGGAAGAACGTGTACTACAGAGGGCTACATGTGGGCTACATCGATGGTAACAGGGTCAACTAGTAACCCAGTAACATAAGAGTTAAAACCTGTTTTGCATTCTTTCTAAAATGTTTGAGAAGTTTGCGTCATTATCATTCACCTTCATTAGTTAAAATGCTTTAAGCCTGTTTCATTCCAATAGAAACACCTCTGTTTATAGTCTAAAACTCTGTTTAAGAATGGTTCAGTGGTAAGGGGATTTAAAATAATACAAAACAAACCCCCAAAAAACCCCACCAAAGTTGAGTTTATTCTTAACTGTTTTACTACCTCCTTTTATTCACAGGTGGTCTTTTCTAAGCAAAGTTTCTCCTTTTATTGTTTAACAAGGAACTAGAAATATTCAAACCAAGCTACCAACAAGGTACAGAGTATTTTCTCATATTTCTTAAAAAAAAAAAAAGTATGTGTTAAATGTCTGACAGTAGTTCCAAGTGTTTACTGCCTCTACATGTTTTGATAGGGGCTTTGCAATAGAGTATTTAAGTCAAACTTACAAACCTATATCTTAAAAGTTCAATCATTAGTGTGTGTTCTTATTGATTATCTTATTTCATTTCTTTTATATGTTTTCCTTTGATTCTACTCTTTCTTTAGTCTCGCTTAATACTAGGGGTTTAAGAGACTCAGTTAAAAGAAAGTCTATCTTCTTGGTTTGTAAAAATGAAAAAGCACAGCTCTATCTTCTTCAAGAAACCCACTCTAATGACACAGATGAAAAATTTTGGATAAGTCAGTGGGGTGATAAAGTTTTATTTTGTCATGGCACAAACAGGTCAGCAGGTGTCGCCATACTTCTTAACAACTTTCTTGGTAAGGTTCTAACCATTAAGAAGGATCCCTATGGGCACTGGATAATCTGTGTCCTTGAAATTAATAGTCAGATTGTTATCTTAGCAAATGTATATGGGTATAACAACCAATTCCAAAACAAAAATTTAATCATAGAACTAACAAATATTGTCAAAATTCTCATTCCTAGCTATCCAACTGAGAAGTTTATTTTTGGAGGGGATTTCAATATGGTAATGGATGAGTGGCTTGATAGAAGTCCATCAAGATATCTGAGTCACCATTACAACTCAATTCTGATTGATCTTTGTAGATAATAAAAACTAAAGGATATATGGCGTTCCCTTAACCCTAATACTTCTAATTTTACTTGGTTTAAATCAGATGGCTCCCTCAAATCCAGGTTAGATTCTTGGCTTGTTTCAGAATTTGAATCCAACCTGGAGATGAAGTCAATAATCTCGACAGAAACCACTAACAGATCATTGTTTGATTAAACTAATATTTACGCCTATGAATGCAGGCCCAAGAAATAAAGGCTACTGGAAGTTTAATTCAAACCTTCTAAAATGTGAACCATTCTGCCAAAAGATTATAACCACAATCAATGAAATTACCAGTGACTCAAATTTTACAACTTACAGAGATAAATGGGAATTTTTCAAATATAAGGTGCGGCAAATTTCCATATCAAACAGTAAAATGTTAAGCAGAACCAGTAAGAAAAGGGAAACAGAAATTATTAAAGAAATAAATAGTATCTATTCTAAAATCCGATTAAGTGATGATGAAAAAGCTATACTTAGAACTTTGCATTCTTCATTGGATAATATTTATTTAAAAAAGGCTAAAGGGGCATATATCAGATCGAGAGCAAAGTGGATAGAAGAGGGTGAGAGGAGCTCAGCTTACTTTTGTAGACTGGAGAAAAAAAGGCAAGAACGAAATACCATAAAAACACTGTTGATTGATGACCAGGAATGTGCTGACCCAGCTAAAAT
The DNA here is from genome assembly GCF_018320785.1 of Cheilinus undulatus. Lineage (NCBI taxonomy): Eukaryota > Metazoa > Chordata > Actinopteri > Labriformes > Labridae > Cheilinus > Cheilinus undulatus. The sequence goes on along the minus strand of NC_054874.1, from coordinate 24,187,678 downwards.
CTCAAAAGAAATTTTCAAGTTCTACAGTAAGTTGTACTCCTCCTCTTACTCATGTACAGATGCTGATAATTTCTTTGACCATGTCAAAGAATGGATCCCTAAAGTAGATAAATGTTTCCAAACTATATGTGATGCAAAGATCAGAATGGATGAAGTGGAGAAAGCTGTGAAGTGTCTGTCTCTAGACAAATCTCCAGGTTCAGATGGCCTAACAAGTAACTTCTACAGGCATTTTTGGGAACATCTCAAAGACCTTATTTTCAACATGATAAGAGAAATTTCTGAAACCTTCATTTTACCGACTACAATGAAGCAAGGGGTCATTACCCTTATACCTAAACCTGGCAAGGATCCAAAACTAATTGATAACCTTCGACCTATAACATTGCTTAATAATGACTACAAAATTCTTACACATATCTATGCAAATAGACTTAAAATTGGTATCACGCAAATTATTTCAGATACACAATCTGTTTTTTTGAAAGAGCGGTCAATTCACAACAATATATGATTGGTGCTTGATCTACTAGATTACAGTCACCTAATAAATGATGGTTTGTTTTATTCTTAGATTTCTTTAAAGCTTTTGATAAAATTGAACACAAGTTTATGTTTCGTACCTTAGAATTATTTGGATTTGGTGAAAACTTTCTGAATATAGTCAAATTACTTTATAAAGACACTAATAGCACGGTAGTGTTGCCACAAGGTACATCCCCAAGATTTCCAATCAATAAAGGTATCAAGCAAGGATGTCCTATTTCTCCCTTACTGTTCATTACAGCTGTTTAAATGCTTTCCATTCTTATCAAAAATTCTGATTTTGAAAAATTAATAATAGCAGAAAAAGTTTTATCAATTAGTCAACTGGCCAATGACACAACTATATTTCTTAAAAATAGTCACCAAATTCCAAAAATTCTTAAAACTATAGATTTCTTCTCCAGGGCATCTGGTCTTAGATTAAACCTTAAAAAATGTGAGTTGTTACCAATCCACAACTCCTCCTTAACAGTAATTCATAATATTCCTGTCAAACAGACGGTGAAATACCTAGGCATACACATTACAAAGGACCAGAACAGAATAGAAAATCTTAATATTTGGAATACTATAGACAAATGCAAATCCTGTCTAAACTTATGGTCTCAACGAGATCTTTCTATCATAGGCCGAACTTTTCTTACTAAAATGGAATGTATTTCGCGGTTGATCTACCCAGCATACTCATTATCACTTCCAAAAAATGCAATAAAAGACATAAATCAAGCTAATTTTAATTTTATTTGGAAAAGGAAAACCCATTATATTAAAAAAAGGAACTATGGTTAAAGACTATGAAGAAGGGGGTTTTAAAGCTATTGATATTGAATGTATTAATGGAACTATTAAGATAAATTGGCTAAGATCCTTCTTAAAATTTGAAGAAAGCATTTGGTTTCATATACCAAGTAAAGTCTTTAAGGATTTAGGAGGCATTAGTTTTCTTCTTAAATGTGATTATGACCTGAAGAAGCTCCCTATTAAACTTTCCAAATTTCATGAACAGGTTTTATTATATTGGAAAATGATATACAAGCATAACTTCAGTCCTCATAACACGCCATTATGGAACTGTAGATATGTGACGTACAAAAACAAAACCTTATTCTATAAAAACTGGCTAGACAAAGGAATATGGTCTATAACACACTTACTTGATGACAATGGTAACATTATGCCTTACAATATGTTTTGCTCCAAGTTTGACATGATTGATCAGAAACAATATGATAAAGTTGTGAGGCTGTAATTCAAATGACATCTAATCTTGATTTAGACCATATAAATCTGAATCTCCCATTGCTTTTGATAAATGGACATGACCTTAATAACTCAAAATTACCCAATGTTACACTTCGAAAATTTTTTAACTCAAGAACTATACCCTTTCCCATCAAACAGTTGTATTTTGCAACATTTTTCCAAAGAAGAAGCTAAGAGTTTAAGATTCACATTTTTTAAATACCCAATAATACCAAAAGCAAAGGAAGTACATTTCAAAATTATTAACGATGTATATCCCTCAGGAGAGTTTCTTAGACATCGTTTTGGACTGGATCATAACAATTGCTCCTTTTGTGATGAGGACAATGAGACAACAGCACACTTGTTCTATGACTGTAAGTTCTCTGAAGCTTTCTGGGAAGACTTTCATTATTGGTTATCTCAAATTTTAACATCTGTCTGATTTCGTCAGAGACAATGTAATCTTTGGTGTGTTTATGAAAAATGCAGTACATGAAATGGCAATGAATACATTTATAATTCTTGGGAAATATTTCATACACAAGAGTCGATTTTTCAAAACCCGACCTCTGTTTTCTGTATTTCTTAAAGAGCTGTGTCATTACTTCTCATCTTTGAAAGCAATGGAGACAACAAACACTGTAAAACTTTATACCCTGGTAGATGATCTCAAGCTGTCAGAAAACCTCTAAACCTGTTGTTTTTTGTTTTGCTTTGGGTTTTTTTTTTTTTTGTCTTTATGTTTTGTTTTATTTTATTTGTTAGTTTAACTGTTTACTACTTTTGGCTTGTCTATCTGGTTCTGTAATTTGATTGTCTTGTTCAATGCCATATTTGTTGTACATTTGGTGAAATGGAATAAAGGGTTAAAAAAAAAAAAAAACTATCAATAAGCTTGAGCAGGTCCAGGGTTGGGGGGGGGGGGGGGGGGCCAAGAAGGTAGCCTGGTTAATCAAGTCAATCAAGTCACAGTTCATAATGACCAAATAATCTGACCTTTTTTTTTTTCCATTTTTGAATTTCTACTTTTTATATGTTTTCCCCTTTTATTCCCCATTTTTTTATATATTTATTTTCATGTTTTTCAGATTTTTTTGGTGGTTTTATGTTTTCTGCAAACCATGTTCCTCTTGTTGGAGAGAATTTAAAAAATTCTTAAAATCCAAGATTCAATGATAAAAGACTACTATGTCAGATTTCTTAAAACTCCTTAAATGATCATATAAGTTTTAATAAAAACAACCAGAAATCTAAAAACAAGTGTAGTTCATCCTGGTTTAAAACAGTAAAATAAGTAAAATTTGCAGTCCTGTCTTTAGTTAAAAGATAATACAAAACTCTTGATAAAAAATACAATTCCTATTTTGTTTTAAAACATAAGTAAACTAAAAAAAATATTATTAATTGTATTAAGAACTAATTAAAACCAATTAAAACTGAGAGTGGGGTGCTACAGATGAATCTGAGGAGGTTTGTTTTCTCCTCTTCTATTATTGGCTGCAGTGATGGGTTATTTTCAGCTCTTTGAATGTAGTTTTTACCAAGGACAGAGATTCTCTCTTGTAGGGTCATCAGGCCAGAGAGTTCATGGGCGTATTGGTTGTTGGTGTAAGTGGGGAGTCTGTAGCACATTTTTATTGCCAGGTTTTTTATTCTTTGCAGTTTTTGGAGTTGGAGGACAGTGACGGTAACATCGTTTGAAAAGGATGCATACATTTTCGTACGTAGGGAGTATAAATGGGCCTTTAAAGTTTCAGGTTCCTTTTCTTCTTGTCAGTCCATCATACCAAAAAAGCCTTCTCAGTTTGACTTAAAGGGAAGTGAAACTGACATAATTTCCTCTATTCTTTCTGCCCATAAAACCGTGAACACAATGCTTTGCTCAGTAAATGTTTTCACACGTTGCTCTTTGGGGCTGATCATTTTAAAGATCTCATTTCAGGCTGTTAAGTGTAAATGTGTGTCCTTGTTTTTGGTTGGATTGGAAAATTCTGTCCTGAAGCGGCTGACAGGGTGACCAGAGGTGAGAAACAGAGGAGACATGGACGCTGTGTTTGGACTGTTGGTGCTACTGCTGGGAGTCTCACATGGTGAGTGGTTTGACATTAAACTAATGACACAATTCACCTTTAATTTCCTGTACAAAAATAAGTTTTTAGAGGATACAAAGATAACATTTCCATCTGTAAGATATCTGATAATTACCTCTGCCAAGGAGGTTATATGATAGGCAGTGTTTGTTAGTTTGTTAGCATCATAACTCAAAAAGTTATGGACAGATTTTGATGACATTTTTAGGAAATGTCAGAAATAGCATAAGGAAGAACTGATTCGATTTTAGGAGTGATACGGATCACTGTCTAGATCCAGGAATTTTTTAAGGGTTCTTTACTATAGGGAGATAGGGCTAATGGTGGAGGTCTACGCTCTCCGAGTACTTTTCTAGTTTGATAAATTTCTTAGCTTTGGTTACGTCAGGGTTTAAAATCATTTTTGTGTTTAGGTCTAAAGCACAATATCAGTGAAATTTTTAGCGCCTTTGTTTTGATTTAATCAGAAGCTAGTTAACAACTTGCTATCTAGATACACCATTTAATTTTGGTAATATTGCAATTCAGAATAACTTTGAGTCATTCAGTATGATTGGAAATAAGGTTCAAAATATAAAGTATGTATGTGAGATTATCAAACACAGTGTAAAAGAATTCAGCTCTTATTATAAAATAGGTTTGCATCAAGCAGTTTCTTTTCGGTTGCATTTTTGCACCAAGCAATTACCCGTCATTTATATTCTGAATATTCAATAATCAATATTGCTTCAAAAACATGTTATTATGAATGTTTTTTTTTATTCCCAGGTGTAGAAACACACTGTGATGGCAGGCAGAATGGAGCTGTGTGTTTTGGACCTCTGGGAGGAACCGTGGTCTTTCGGCTGATGGATGATGCCTCCAAAATATTTAGATATGACTGGAAAAAAGGAGATACAACCATTTTACAGGGGAGGAAGGATATGATTACAAATAATCAGATTGAAAGCAGATCCTCATTTACTCCCAGTAATGGAACATTTAGGATCAATGACCTGAGCAGGAATGATGTTGGTGATTATACTCTTGAATTCTTTGTTGATTCAAGTGGATTCAATAAAGCAACACGAACTCTACAGTTGAACATCCAAGGTAAACATCATTTTTGTCCCCTGGCAGTTACTTTGGCAGAAATTTATCACTTTTCCCACATTTGAATCTATGTCGCCTAACATTCTTGTTGCATGTGTTGATTATATGATGATGTGATATAGATAAAAGCTTGAAAATAAAAACCCTTTCACTGACAGATTACATTTTAAGAATCCACTGGGAACTGTGATCAATTGAAGCAACTTAACTTTCTTGTAAATAAATCTAATTTTTTTAGAGGATCTTGTAATACAGGGATAACAGTGTGCTGATATTTTAGGTAATGAATAATTATCAGACTTCTTTAAACTGATAATTTGATACATTTCTTAGCTTTGTTTATGTCTGTGTTTAAAATGATGACAGTGTATTGGGCTGACTATATGTTGTTCAAACATGCTCAGAGCACCTTTGTTTAAATTCAGTCAGAAGAATATAACAACTAACTATCTAGCTCTAAAAATACTTATTTTGCATTAAGTGAAATCTAACTTTAAATAATTCAATATCATTTGCAATAAAGTTCATAATATGTTATATATGTGACTCTAATACACTAGGTCTGGCTGTGCAGTGACACATTTGCATCAAGCTACTTATTTCAGTTGAATTTCTGCATGTTTTCAGTTGTCATTAATTTACTGGAAATTCAATAATCAATACTGCCTCATAAATATGTTATTATGAGTGTGTTTTTAATTCCAAGGTGTAGAAACACACTGTGATGGCAGACAGAATGGAGCTGTGTGTTTTGGACCTCTGGGAGGAACCGTGGTCTTTCGGCTGATGGATGATGCCTCCAAAATATTTAGATATGGCTGGAAAAAAGGAGAAACAAACATATTACAGGGGAGAGAGGAGAAGTTTATAACGAATCAGATTACAAACAGATCCTCATTTACTCCCAGTGATGGAACATTGAGGATCAATGACCTGAGCAGGAATGACGGTGGTGAATATACTCTTGAATTATTTTTTGATTCAAGTGGATCAAATAAAGCAAAACAAACTCTACAGTTGAACATCCAAGGTAAACAGCATTTTTGTACACTGGCAGTTACATTGGCAGAAATGTATCTCTTTTCCCACATTTATATCTATATCAACTGTTTGAGAACTTTAAAGAACAATAATGTTTCCAATGATGTAAAAGGTAATGTGTAACTTTTCTCCAGTTCCTGTGTCCTCTGTCCGGCTGACCTCTGAGTGTCTGTCTGAGGGAGAGAAGAGGGTCTCCTGCTCCTCTCAGGAAGGGGACAGCCCTCAGTACAGCTGGACGCTGAATGGACGAACACTGAGCAACTCACAGCTCCTCTCTGGAAACAGTGAAAGTCAGAATATCACTCTGAAACAAGACCAGTCAGGACCACTGGCCTGCACAGTCAGAAACCAGGTCACCAGTGTCACCAAAGAAGAGCAGATATCTACCTGTGGTGAGTGAGAGCATGAGAACAGACCGATAATTAAACATGCATCAGTTATTGATCTGGTTTTCTTTCCCACAGGCTTCCAATTCTTTGACTGCACCTTACTCAATGGGACGTACATAACAAAGTGGTTACTTCCAACCAATGAAACTCAGTGTATTCAATCAACAACACTTTCTGGGGGTAAGGAGACTGTGACGATTACACCCTCTATTATTAGCATAACCTTTAACTACACCACTTTACATCAAACAGGTCTCCCCTTGCTCATGAATGTTTTGCGAGCAGCTGTGGTAATCCTGGTTTTAGTCGGGACAGTTGTCTATTTTGCTTGGAAGAAAAGGAAATCCCAGAAAGCTGAGGGCTCTGCAGACTTTGAAATGTCAGAGTATGAAAATGATTCTGTGATAATAGCTGAAAGGAGAACCTCTCCATCTGAGCTTTAACTGTCAAGTCAACATGTCTGCTGACTCTCACAGCTCAGCTTTGTGACTTTACTCATGTAAAAATAAGGTGTAGAACAAAAACTCTGTTCCTGTTTTATTTCATCTCACTTCTGCCTAAAGCTTAATGTGTGTATGTAAATACATTTTTATGTACATTTTTGGACAGTTTCTGTTTTTTTGCATCATTTAATTAAAAAAAAATTATTCCTCCAAGTGTTTATGAAAGGACTAAGCATTGCCCTGTGGTTTTCAGAATGCTCTTCCTTCTTCATCTTCTTTGAACTTTGAATATGAACCCAAAAATTAAGGTCATATATTATACACACACACACCAGAGTTCAACCTTTATCTTCTTATTATTAATACTATAGCCTCAAGTGTGTATTGCTTATATGCCTAAGGAGACTCATAATAAAACACATCTTAAACAAATGAAACTGTCAAAGCCTTTTTTTGGTTTCTAAAGTTTTGTGTCTTTAAACATGTCAGTCAAGCAACCTTTTTCTGAGCAATGTTGCCAGATGTCATGAGGACGATGAAGACTAGTCCAACAAGTAGCAACATTTTCACCATGCTATAATACAAGGAACTATTTTGTCTAACTTTTGTGGGTGGTTTGTAAGCAGAAGACTGAGGTTTGACACTTCCTTTTTGTCAGCCTTTGAGAAACGAATTTCGCCAAACAGCTTGTGTAACATTTGTCTAAAGCTCTCATATAACTGCTGTAAGATTATTGACACAAATGAATGAAAATCAAATATTTAAAGAATACACAACATTGAGAATATGAAAATGTGATTCTGGTATGATCTCCATCACATACTATATCTCTCTTGTCTCCTCAGTTTAAATTAAACACCTGTTTTTAATGAACAGGAAATAACATTTCTTCATGATACACCTAAATTAAAGCAAGCAAGATTGATTTCAAAGACCCACATACCACTTGAGTTCAGATTCATTTTTTGAAATGCACTCTTATTCCCTCACATTTTACTGGTACCTTTTTCAGTAGGTCACCATTTTGTCCCAGGCATTGTTAGCTACATAAACATGAGCTAAAGGTACTCTGTAAATGCAGCGATTTTGTCATCACTCAGTCCTGTTTCATTCATGGTATTCATAGTAGTGCATTCATAGTTCGTGTGCAGTTTCCCTTTCCTGCTTCACTGATGATTGGATAATTCATTATTCTGTTCATTCTTAAAGATTTTGACATCATTTCAGCAGATAATCATGATGAACACATCATAATCACAAAACTCTCACAGCAGGTTATCTCCCCTCATTTGTGTGTCCTTGCTGCATGCTGCCACTGGAGGGTGACAGAGTCTGAAATAAACCAGCACATCACATATGAGGAGCTAAATACACAAGCTTCAAACCACAAGTGGTTTCACATCTCTGTGGGCCAACAGCAAAGTGTGGAAACAAATTCTGACTTTTCTTTCACACCATCATCACTGACACCAGACATGCAATGATCTTTCAATAAATACGTTTGCCTTCAAAAGACAAAAAAAAAAAAAAAAAAGGATCAACACATTATTGTGCACAGACCCCCTAAAAACAAAACCAACAAATATGAGAAGCAACAAGTTTTTGAAAAATATGAAACTAAGTCAAACTTGTAACCATTGAAGCCTGAGATCAGTTCTGACATTACACTATTACTCCAGTATGTAAGTAGCTTTATTAAAAATCAGATCATAATTCATGATTAATTCATTTCCAGCTCAGCTCCTACAGTGAGTCTAAAATACACTGTTTAAAGGAAGAGTTACACTCAAACTGTTAATTACAAAAACTGCACCATTGAAACCCATCCGAACTGTAATTGTTCTCACTCCTACTAAAATGTTATACATGAATTTTATTTTATCTGGGTGTCGATCTGGACTTTTGCCTTGATCATTTTTGCTTTACTCCACCAGATGGTGTCATTTTGACCATATTTGGCATGTGGAGATGAAAGATGCTAAACATGCAAAACATAATCATGCATCATGCAGGGGTGGGTGGGTTTGAGGGAATGTTTTTTTTTTTGTCTATGTAAAGCACTTTGAGTTACATGTTATGTATGAAAAGCGATTTATAAATAAAGTTTGATTGATTGATTGATTGATCAAAATCATTGTTGCCGCTGATTCTTAACACATCCCAGCCTATATTGAAAACAAAAACTGAAGTTCTGAAATCTTAGGGTTAAATATTTCAAAGTTAATTTTTATTGGCCAAGATGTATTTTTAACTCCATTCTGAGTGAAATGGTTTTCAGTGTTGGAGATTTTGACAGTGTTGGTCCATTCAATGTTAGTTCAACTCCGTGAGGAATCAAGTGATCGAAGCCCTGTTCTCTACGATTACAAATTTGGGGGGGATGTGTGAGCATCATGCCCTTGGTCAGAGTGTTTAGATGTGTTTTATATGTGTTGTTATATGTGTTTATATATGGGTTTTTTTTGTTGTTGTTTTTTTTTTTAAAGATTTTTGATGTTTGCATCATGAATGAAGTTATCCATCAAGTTTCAGTTCCTGTCTGTGACTTTTTGGCCTGTAGTCAACCGAAGAAAAATTTAGTTGACCGAAATTACACCCAGGCACCATCCAATCAATCGGTCATTCAGGTTTTTAAAAAAAAACGACCAGGGTCATCTTGATCAGACAAAAGTTTTTCAACCAAACAATCAACTAACCAAAATGGAAGCTGTCAGCTCTACTGACTTTAGATTTTTGAGGCTGGGTGGTATGAGATACTTGGCTATAGTAGTGGCATTAGCATCCTGTGATTTCTGTGAAAGTTGATCCTGTGGTTATTATGAGCTCAGAACGATCCGCTGCATAGTGGCTGTAGATGGGAACATTTCATCTGCAAAGTTTAACCAGTTTTGTGTAAAAATGGGCCGAGAATGTTGGCTCACCTGTCCACTGTGTCAAAAACATACAAAGCACTTCATTTCTCCCCCCAAAAAAATCTGTTTGAGGCACTATTTTACGATGCAGCTTTTGCCATTTTGTGTCCTTCCACCTCCGCATACTGATATCCTCTGATCAGCTGTGTAGGTCTGTGGGCTTCTACAAGGATAATAACACCATAACAAGCTAAAACAAAGACAATATGAGGGATTTAGATTTACCTGGTGGTGTAGGTGTGGAAAATGCGATCCCGTGCTCGGAATCTCTCCTACTAAAAACTTTCAAATCTGGGACGTCACTAGGATTGAAAGACACGGGGGGCTTAGCCCCAAGGGTTGATGCTTGGCTTATAGAAATTATAGCGTTTACCAATTTTTTTATCCATACCATAAAATTTTTTTATCCATACCATAAAATTTTTTTATCCATACCATAAAATGCTTGATTAATTAATTATTAGTTGTAGAACATTCATCAGGACCTATGATCTGGCTCACTCTCTTTTCCTGTGAAGACTGTCCTTTCCTGAGCCTTCAGGAGGTTTTCCCTTTTTTCTAATAACAGCCTGAGTGAGTTTATGAGCTGGTATTTAAAGGTCTATATGCTGGAGTGAGTTCATGGAAAAGATGTTGGAAAACATCCATTGATGCAATTAGTGAAATATAATTTGATGATGACACGTATCGCAGTGATCATCATAAAATACAAGTGTGGAAGTGTATCGGCAGAAAGTGACTAAAGAAACTTGTTAAAACGAGGACATAAGAAGCTCTAGTTTGAACATAAGACAGCACACCTCAATGAATGACCTTACTGAAGAGACGCACCACCAGCAGACCTCCTCTGCACACATTCCTCTGTTGCACGCACCCTACGATAATAATACAAAGATGAAAAGAAATAAAAGATTTCATTTAGACATGGAACTATAGAACCATATGCGACTGGAGAGCCATGGGTTGAGTAGCTCTGCTCTATACATTAGGCAGAAAGTAACGTAAAAAGGGCTTAATGACGTCCATGTTTCAAATGAAGTTTCTCTGCTCTCTTAGCCAGCTAACTCTCCATCTCAGTTCTTCTTCGGTGTACTCCAGTTCATACAAATATCCTCTCATTTCTACAGTCAACTGCACATCATCATCACTCGAGTCAAAATCGCTCATTTTATCTTTGTTTTAGCTTGCTGTGGTGTTATTATCCCGGTAGAAGCCCACAGACCCACAAAGCTGATCAGAGGATCAGTGCACGGAGGTGGAAGGACACAAAATGGCAAAAGCTGCATCGTAAATTAGTGCCTCAAACAGAGGACATTTTTTGGAGAAATTAAGTGCTTTGTACATTTTCAACACAGGGTACAGGCAAGCCGACCTATTTTCTTGGTCTATTTTTATGTAAATCTGGTTAAACTTTGCAGATAAAATGCTCCCATCTACAGCCATTGTGCTGCAGATCTCTCTGAGCTCGTAATAACCAAAGGATCAACTGTCACAGAAATCACTGGATGCTAAAGCCACTATTATAGCCAAGTATCTCATACCACTCAAAAATCCCAAAATATCTCTTTAACCCCATAATTCTCCTTGCACACTAGTGTGCTTTTGAATTTTGTTTTTTCTATTTAATTTTTTTTCATTTTCATGCATATTGTTAATAACTAATGTCAAGGTTGTTTTCCTGGGGGGTGTTTTGAAAAAAAAAAAAGTTGTCACATTGTAAACAATAGTTATGCAACAGCCACCCTATTTTGTAAAGTGTGCGCATTGAAACCCATTCAAATTTCTGTTTTTGATCCTGCTCGAATACAATGTGAAGATCATGCATCGTCTTCTCTTTCTGCTTCATTTGAATCCTGTGACTGCAAAGTTTGTTTTTGGTGGGATTCCCTTCCTGATGACGTCATTTCTCAAATTTTACAACAGGAGCAATTTTCTGCTTCTACCATTGTATGTAGCCATTGCAGACTCTTCCCACCCCTCTCCCTGAGCTAAGTCTTAAACAACAGGTTTGCATTGGCATGAAAACCAGTGTGTCTGTGAATGAAAGCAATATGTACTAGTATTTGAGTGCGTGTGTGCACGCGCACCTGTCTAACAGCGTGTGCATTGCTGCATTATCACATATGTGGCACCGATGAATAAAGGGGCAGGTAGCTTTGAGGAAGCACCTACTCTACATCTTCAGTTTCATGTGTTATTTTTTCCTGCCAACATTCAAATTATGTTGACACTTTATATTATGAAATATGTAAAATCAAGAAAAACACAGGGGCACCCGCACAGCTTTGAAACTTACTGAAACTTGCAGGTAAGATCACACACCTGCAGGTGCAGCACAGTGCGCACATCACTGCATCAAGATAGCTCCTCATTTCACTTTGAGATAGAGATAGAGAGATATAACATGGAGAGAGCCCTCTCCGTGATTATGGAATCTGAACTGGATCCCATGGAATCGGACCCCGTGTCCACAGACTTGGACACAGGGTGGCATGTGTCCTTCAGGATGCCCAGGGCCTTCCTGTGGCAGCAGGACCTGAACAGTTCCTCTAAGGAGAGGAGAGCACAGCCTGTGATTTTCTGTGCTGTGTTGATGACCCTCTGGAGAGGTGTCTTCTCCTGAGAAGTGCAGCTGGAGAACCACACCAGGATGCAGTATGCCAGTACACTTTCAATGGAGCATCTGTAAAAGGACACCAGCAGCTCCTTGGCCAGGGCGTTGCTCTTCAGAACCCTCAGGAAGTCTGTGCCTTTTTGATCAGCACTGTGGTGTTGGTTTTCCAGGTCAGGTCATCATTCAGGTGCATGCCCAGGAACTTGAAGTCCAAGACCCTCTACACATAGTCCCTGTTATTGTGTATGGGCTGAAGGTCAGATCTGTTTCTCCTGAAGTCTGCTATTATTTCTTTAGTTTTTGTTGTGTTGAGGACCAGGTTGTTGATGCTGCACCATGATGACAGTTTTTTGACCTCATCCCTGTACGCAGATTCATCTCCCCCTGAGGTGAGCCCGACCACTGTTGTGTCGTCTGCAACCCCTAAGCTTACATCAGGTTTACTGAAAATATCATTCATTGTGATAAGGGCCATAAAATGAAGCTACATCATGACAGAAACTTGGCAATTAAAGGGTAAAAAAATGTAAATAAATCATAAATATTTGGTATCAATAATTAGGGGAAAAGCTGGTTAACAGGACTGTCAACAATTTTTTGAACAAATCCTCTACAATATTTTTAGAGCTTTTTTTTCTCAACGCACACAAGTGTGCAAAAGGACGCTTAACATATGTATTTTATGAATTATGACACAGCACAAAAATAAAAAAATGTTTCATAGAAATATTGATGCTAATCTTTCACATATACCAGTTCCCAAAAACTGAATCAGAAAAAAATTAAGTTTACATCAGGCTTATTGAAAATATATCATTTATTGTGTTTTTCAAGCCATAAAATGGGGCTGCATCATGAGAGAAACTAGGCAATGAAAGGGTTAAAAATGTAAATAAATCATGACTATTTGGCATCAATAATTAGGGCAGAAGATTGTTAACAGGAATGTCAAAAAAAAAATTTTTAAATCTTCTATACAGTTTTTCATAGCTTGTCTTTTCTCAACGCACACTAGTGTGCAAAAGGAAGCTTAACGTCCCTTTTTATTAGGAGAACCAGAGGGTTAAAGAGTGCATAGTGTGTATCTTTTATCAGTATACATTTTGCCATAGAAGACCAACCATGCCACAGATTTTCAAGAGTAACTGCAGCTCTGTCATACTATAAAATATTTAACACTTTCAAAAGTGTAGTTTAAAGGTACAGTGTGTAAAAATGGGACTATCAACATTTAACAGTCAATTCTGGAGTGTGATGCTTATTTCTCTGGTGATAACTGTGGGAACCAGTGAAGTTTAAAAATCAATACATGCTTAACTGTTATTTGGTTCCTTCTATGGTGCCATAGAAACAGGCAAAATGCAAAAATCCAAGATGGCAGCATCCTTGGAGGGGACCCTCCCTATGTATGAATAAAAGGCTTATTCTGAGTTAATTTAAAACATGAATTTAAAAAATGTGTTATCAGATGTCAACACTAATGTAGATCAGTCTACTTATAAATGTTATGTTTCATTTTAACCAAGCTTGTTTTGCTAAATGCTAATAGGCTAAATATTACACACTGCACCTTTAACTACATAGTGTGGATCAAAATAGACACTTTGAAAATGTTAGATTTAAGCCTTTATGAGTTTAATTAATATGGTCAATTTTGTACTTTATTAAAGAGGTGTGACTTTACCTGAACAACCTGGTTGGAGATCTATTGTCTTGTTGTTCTTGCCAATAAGGAAGACCATATGTACAACTCTTCAATAGCTACTCAGTACTGAAGGTTAATATTTTCACTGTAGATTTATAGACCAGTACTTTAATTTCACTTAAATACATTTAACTAGAATAACTGTTTGTTTAATTTAGTAGTTGTGTATTTTTCCCTCCTCTGACTTTAAGTGACTATCTTCATAATCAACAAGTAACTCGACTCGAGATAATATTGCTTCCTGATCTACACACTTTTACACACATTTTTAATGCAACTGAGTTTGATTTCAACGGCTGACATCCCACTTTAGTTCAGATTATTTTTTGTAAATTAACTCTCATTCTCTCCCACTTTACTGTACTTTTTTTTTTTGTTGTTTTCCACCCAGTTTGTTCCAGGCTTTGTTAGCTTAGTAAACATGAGTTACAGACGGTCCTTAAATCCAGTGTTACTGTCATCACTGTTTCATTTATTGTATTCATATACGTGCACTCATAGTTTGTGTGAGATTTCCCTGTCCTAGTTCACAGATAAATTCCTGATGCTATTGGATCATTATTAATTCACTGTAAAGATTATGACAACATTTCAGCAGATAATCATGATGAACAGATCATAATCACAAAACTGTCAGCCCTCACAGGTTGTCTAACTTCACATTTAGTGTTTGTCCTTGCTGCATGCTGCCACTGGAGGGCGCCAGAGTCTTAAAAACAAATCCCATATGAGGACCTAACATCCAAGTGTCAAACTGAACCTTTTCACTTCTCTGTGGGCTGACAGCAAAGTGTGAAAATATACAAATTCTGGCTTTTTTATATTCACACCAACATTGCTGACACCGGACAATAAAATTAACACAGTAACAAATGATTTATCAACAAATACAAGAACAAGAAGTTATTAAACTTAATAAAACTTGTAAGAGGTCAGGTAAGCAAGAGGTCAGTACTGACATTGCATCATTACTCCAGTATGTAAGTAGGTGTAGTGGAAATCAGATCAGAGAAAACTACTCATGCTTACTGCAGTTATGAATTTTGCTCTAATTTTCAAGAAGTAAATTTATATAACTTTGGACTGATTGACAGAAATTTTTCGTTTTAGGACATGACCATACCTGCCACAGGTGCTTTTATATTTCTGACATTACGATGAGCACAGAGGGTCATATTTACTTCACATGCTGTTTATGGTTAATCTTACAGTGAGTCTCAAAGGATTTGTTGGTGTGTGTATTTTTTTGCATGCAGTTCTCCACATCCCATCAGACCCAGACCCAGAAACCTTGCCCCTAGAAGTTTTGTTACTGTGGGACTGATAATAAACATTAGCTCCAAAATGTATTTATTTATTTATAAAGTTTATTTGAAATGGAAAATGAAAATTACATAGTATAACTTCAGCCTGTTATAAACAAGCTATAAGTGACTGATGTTTCACATTTAGCCATTTTTGCTAGTTTTCATCTTCTGTCCCCAGTTAGGCTTAAAAAAAAAGAGAGAGAGGTAGAAGGAAAACACAAAATTTACATGAGAATTACATACAGACAATGATATCTGAGACATTTGAGCGCCTTTCTCAGAAAGAGCTGACTGCCCCAGGGAGGTCTTATGATGGGGAATGTTTCAGTTGTGCCCCTGGTGGTCCTCTCACTAGTTTGCCTGCAAAAAAGTTTGCATAAAATTTCTGGTGCTATGTTCTGTAAGCATTCAAAACCCAGTTTCAAACATGATAATTTTATAAAATTAGCAAAACTGAGCAAATCATCCTGCTTCAGGATGTGACAGTGGCACCAACTCTGGGTTTTTAACCATTATTTCTGTTGCTCGGTTACACAAAGATGCAACAGGCCCTAAAATAGTCAAGGAGGCTTGGCTCCGCACTGTGACACCATAAGACATGTGAAAATTTCAACTATGATTTTTTTTTTTCCTCAAAGAAGAAGCTTTTGATGAAATCTTTTCAGGCAGATAATACCCAAGCATCTTTTATACAGTTTAGCAGTATGGACTGAATATATCTTCCATTTGAGGAAGATCAAATTCATTCCTGAGTTGAGAAAAAGATTTAAGAGTCCCACCTACAAATAGATTTTAAATCTGAGAAATATCAGCATATTTCTATATTATTAAATCCATCTCTGAACCGGACTGCACATAATCTGAATTGTATGAATTTGGTGCCAAAACAGAATATTGACCCCAAAACAGACATAAATGATTCATGTTTTCTGTTTTTTTTCCTACGGTAAAATGATCTTTTTCTCTCTGTAGTGAAATAGCATTGTTTGTTAATATCAGGAGGAGCAGCTTCACAACCAAATATAGAAATGTGGAAATAGTTTCATTATAAAAGTGATTATCAAACACCTGTATTATAATTATTAATAGTAGGAGTAGTAGTATAGATCTGAATAGCTCACTTCTAATCCCAATAAAATACAGTTTGCTTAGAGTAACTGTTCTTTATGTTAACTAATAAAAGAGTGGTTCATTTAGAGATTACGTTAAATGTGTTATATTTGTTAAGAGATTATTATAAAATGGTCTGTCAGTTTTTAGTTTGGCACGCCATTTGTGAATAATTTTTTCCCCTCTCTTCATTTCTGAACATAAAAATGTCAAAAACTTTAACTGTTCATCTCAAATCCTCTTTTGAACCGAAGGAGGAATAGTTCCTTCTCTCCCAGTCTGTCCATCAACACCAAAAAGGCCTCCTCAGTTTGACTTAAAGGGAAGTGAAACTGACATCATTTCCTCTGTTCTTTCTGCCCGTAAAACCATGAACACAACGCTCTGCTCGCTAAAAGCTTTCACTCATCTTTCTCTGAGGCTCATCATTTTAAAGATCTCATTTCAGGCTGTTTAGTGTAAATGTGTGTGCTTGTTTTTGGTTGAATTGTAAAATTCTGTCCTGAAGCTGCTGACGGGGTGAACAGGGGCGTGAAACAGAGGAGACATGGGTGCTGTGTTGGGACTGCTGCTGCTGCTGCTGGGAGTCTCTCATGGTGAGTGGTTTGACTTAAATCATTGATGACATAACTTTATGTTTTATTTATAATTTTATGATAAGAAGCCTAACATTCTTGTAGCATGTGTTGATTCTATGATAATGTGATATAGTTAAAAGCTTGAAAACAAAAACCCTTTTACTGATAGATTACATTTTAAGAATCCACTGGGAACTGTGGTCTATTTGAGCAACTTAACTTTCTTGTAAATAAATCTAATTTTTTTGAGGATCTTGTAATACATTGGTAACAGTGTGCTTATATTTTAAGAAATGAATAATTATCAGACTTTTTTAAACTGATAATTTGATACATTTCTTAGCTTTGTTTATGTCTGTGTTTAAAATGATGACAGTGTATTGGGCTGACTATATGTTGTTCAAACATGCTCAGCGCACCTTTGTTTAAATTCAATCAGAAGAATATAACAACTAACTATCTAGCTCTAAAAATACTTCTTTTGCATTAAGTGAAATCTAACTTTGAATAATTCAATATCATTTGCAATAAAGTTCATAATATGTTATATATGTGACTCTAATACACTAGGTCTGGCTGTACAGTGACACATTTGCATCAAGCTATTTATTTCAGTTGAGTTTGTGCACATGTCTTGAGCTGTCATTAATTTACTGGAAATTAAAAAATCCATGCTGCTTCAAAAACAGGTTATTATGACTGTTTTTTTTTTTTTTTTAATTCCCAGGTGTGAAAACACACTGTGATGGCAGACAGAATGGAGCTGTGTGTTTTGGACCTCTGGGAGGAACCGTGGTCTTCCGGCTGATGGATGATGCCTCCAAAATATTTAGATATGCTTGGAAAAAAGGAGAAACAAACATATTACAGGGGAGAGAGGAGAAGGTTATAACTAATCAGATTACAAACAGATCCTCATTTACTCCCAGTAATGGAACATTTAGGATCAATGACCTGAGCAGAAATGATGATGGTGAATATACTCTTGAATTATTTTTTGATTCAAGTGGATCAAATAAAGCAAAACAAACTCTACAGTTGAACATCCAAGGTAAACAGCATTTTTGTCCACTGGCAGTTACATTGGCAGAAATGTATCTCTTTTCCCAATTTTATATCTATATCGATCTGTTTGAGAACTTTAAAGAACAATAATGTTTCCAAAGACATAAAAGGTAATGTGTAACTTTTCTCCAGTTCCTGTGTCCTCTGTCCGGCTGACCTCTGAGTGTCTGTCTGAGGGAGAGAAGAGGGTCTCCTGCTCCTCTCAGGAAGGGGACAGCCCTCGGTACAGCTGGACGCTGAATGGACGAACACTGAGCAACTCACAGCTCCTCTCTGGAAACAGTGAGAGTCAGACTATCACTCTGAAACAAGACCAGTCAGGTCGACTGGCCTGCACAGTCAGAAACCAGGTCACCAGTGTCACCAAAGAAGAGCAGATATCCACCTGTGGTGAGTGAGAGCATGAGAACAGACCGATAATTAAACATGCATCAGTTATTGATCTGGTTTTCTTTCCCACAGGCTTCCAATTCTTTGACTGCACCTTACTCAATGGGACGTACATAACAAAGTGGTTACTTCCAACCAATGAAACTCAGTGTATTCAATCAACAACACTTTCTGGGGGTAAGGAGACTGTGACGATTACACCCTCTATTATTAGTATACCCTTCAACAACACTTCCTCCAGCAGAGACAACCCATGGTACATTAGTAAGTGAAAGTAGATGCATCAAAGTTTGTCTTTTTAATCTTTGTCTCTTACCTAAAAAAGCATCACACGTTTTCCAACTTAAATTTCTCAGAGGTCTGTCTTTTATTTCTAGCCAATTTGCCCACAGTGCTGGGCGTCCTCTGTGCACTGCTCATTCTTTTGGTTGTTGGAGTTGCAGTCATCTGTGCTCAGAAGAAAAAGAAGAACAAAGCCGAAGGTACTGAACTTCCTTTTTTCACATTATTTTTTTTAAATAACAAATTAAAAAATGTTGATGTTTTCTGCATATCGTTTCTCTTTTTGCAGAGACTAAATAAAATATAGTTTCAGCCTGCAGCTGTTTAACTCAAAAGAGTTTAGCCCTGAGACTGGGGCTGCGTGGATTGGCATGCCTTCCTCTGCACTAAACACAATCTGCCTGCTAGCATCAATTGCACCCCATAGTCAATTATCCACATATGTGCAAAATAATTGTATTTGACCTGTTTAAAAAGTCAACAGTAGAAGTGCGAACAGGCAGAGTTTTGTAGCAGTCTTTCAGGAAGCTATGCTAGCTATGCTGCTGGTTAGCTTCAGACAAGAACACTAACTTACAGCTAGGAGTGGAGGTGCAAGTCTTGCTTTATGAAAAAGTTTTAAAATCTGCCTCCCAGCAGCAGTTTCACTACATAATTAGCTTGTTTTTAGCATCAGTAAGTAGATGAGCAAGAACATCTTTTCCACTGAAAAAAACTTGCTGGTAGCCTCTGCTTTGAGTTGAGGGGCTAGCAAAGTAATTTTGTGTTAGTTGTAACTTTTTTTTACATAGATTATGATTTGTATTGTACAAAATAACATGTTGCTGTGGGTTTAAGTGCTCAAATGTAGACAGCAGTGCATATGAGCATAATAACAACCATTTATCATGTATTGTGATCCTGTGTTCATAATTGGTTGCTTCATGTATGCTGGCAGATGTTTTGGACATCCTTCTTAGAGATGATCCGTCTGCAATACTCTTTCCATTAGAGTTGTGGCACGATCTGAAAAAAATGCACATGAATCAGGCTTTTTTTTAGATGATAATTTGATTATGATAATGATAATTACTATTTCATTAACTCAAGGTTCTAACTTTTTAAAAAGATTAATTTTTTTAACTCCAATTACAAATGTTAACAAGTTTCAAACTCTTTCCAAATAAAATTTAAAGACAAATTAATTTTTCCACTGAAAACTACAAGTAATATTCAAAAGGTCCCCTTTGATGAGTAAATAGCTTGTTCTCAGATGTGCTTTGTTATAGAATTGTTTTATAATGAGAAAAGCTGTTTAAAGTTGATAAATATTGCTTGCTATTTTTTCCAGTTATTCACATTTTTTCATTAATGTGGTGGAGACGAGCAACAGCAACAGTAGCTGACACTAATTCAAACAAGATTTTCTAGACATGAGAGCCAGTTGGAGAAAATAACTGCAGAACATGTTCATAAGGGACATCATTTTGTGTATTAAAACACTAAGAAAATTTTGGGCACAAATAGTTTAAAGTTTGGGGCATGCTCTGCTCTGCTCTACATAGAAAGCTTTAAAAGCTAACTGCAAGTACGGAAATAATTGAATTCAACTTGTTCAAAGTCAACTTATAAGTTTTAAAAGACAACTTTTGCTGGTCCAGTGTCATTAAAATCTTTCAGTTAGCTATGCTAATGGTTAGTTAGCTTTTAAAACAAAACTAGCCTACAATATATTCTCAGTGTGATATCTGAAACAGTATCAAACCTCATTCAGCAGCACCTATTAACACTTAAAAGGCTTACTTTTAGATGTGCTAAGAAGCTAATTTTTCTGCTTTAAGTCTTTATACAAAACTCTGTAATGGCCAAGTGAGTAATTTCAATCAATCCGTGTATTACCCAAAATGTCTTTCAACTTTATTTTCTGTCACTATATGTAATACTGATATTCTAATTTGATACCTTTTATATCAGACGACAACGAAGACCAAGATTTAACCTACGCAGATGTCAAGATCGTACAGCAGCGGAGGGAGGGGAGGCCGATGCAGCAAATGGCAGAGCCAGAGGTGGAGTACGGCCAGGTTAAGTTTTCACAGCGACCTCGGCAGACTGTTGAACCACCAAGAGAAGAATCTGTGTATGCGATGGTGCGCAAAGGCAGATGATTCACAGTGTTTTAACAAAGACTGCAACACTGAAGGCCGAAAGAGGGGAAGCTTGTTGGCTGAAAGCACTTCCTGATTAATTTACACTGCTGATAAACAGTTATAGATAGATAAAGAGGCCCAGTGAACTTCCCTTCACTTGGCTTTAATTTTCCAAGAACATTTACATTACAGTTGTATAAAAAAGAAAAAAACTGAAAACATTGTAAATATTGTAAAAAAAAAAAATGCAATGAAAAAATTCACCATTACTGTAGTTTTTTTCATTGCATTTTTAAATTTAATTTACAACGGTTTATTTTAACATATCAAAATAATGTTGTGTATATGCTGAAACTCATGTATGTTTTTTTTAAATTCACCAGATGTGTTTGGAAAAGTTTAGGGGTGGTTGATCAGAAACCTGTCAAATTTAGCAGCACTGTTTTTTCCTGCTCTGTCGACAGGAGGTTTAAACTCAGAGAATGTCTCGTCTTTTCTCAGTGGCCACACATTTGTTTCCATGATGTGCAAACTTCTGCTTTTCTCAGGCGTAGGTCTAAAGTCTTTCAACATTACTTCATCAGCTGCATTTTGGGATTTTTGAAACCTGTTTTCATTACTAGGGCCTAATCAGTTTGTATAAAATAGTTCTTTGATGCCATTGTTGTTTTAATTATGCTTCTTGCTGCATGACAGGGAATTTATGCCAGACAGAAAGCATGGATTTTTATGTAAGGTTACAGTAAACTATGAAAATTGTTTATCACACTTCCCCTTTCTTTAACAGCATTATTGATGATTTTGAAATGAAAGGGGAATTTTTTTCTTTTTTGTTTTTATGTTTTTCGTCTTTACTGAAGCATGAAGAAAGCTAAGGGTGACTAATGTGGTTTTCTTCTCAAGTAGTCAGGAGAAATGGGCCTGAACAGTTTGTCAATATGAGAAAAGGATAAGTTTATCTTTCAGTACCATCAAGTTATCTTGTCTATTTTCAGACCGATGCATTTCCCATGACTCTGTGGTTTCCATTTTAGAGTGTACCAGACTCTAGCTGAAAACATGAAAGAGACCAATATGTAATTTAGAGCCTTTTTTGTGCAATGAGCAGGTAAACGTGGGAAAAAATACCTGCAGCTCACTCTCAACAGATTGCAGGGAATAATTTAAATAAATTACAAGTAACTTATCCGAACTTAGTGTACCAGAAAACTTGAAATTCCTTTTAATATCTCAAAGGCATACAGGTAAATGATCTTCATATCCACAAGATGTACTTGTTTCATTGCATCTTCTTGTGCAGACTACAGCTCTCAGTCTGGAACAATGGGTGCACCGCTGCAATGATACAATAGTCAGCAGTGATGGTAGAGACAAACCACTTAATACTTGAAGTCATCAGATTTTGAGGAGTCTTCTGCAAAAAAAGCTAGCTTTTTTCACCTTTACATAGAGAAGCATCTGATGATGGACATTTTAGATAAAGGACTTGTAAAAGCTACAATCAGCTACATATAAAAGCCCAGTGATTTCTGCTGACAGCATTTTGGTGTGGGTGTTTCTTGAGCCTGGCCTCATTTTTTGTTTTTGTTCATATAAAAATCATTCAAGTAATGCTTTAGAAACCTGGTGGGATTGTGGCATCTTCCAAAGCTCTTTGACCTCTATTTACATGGTATATATTAAAGCAAAGATAATTTAAACTATGCTGATTTGGTGATTTTTTTTTTCTTTTTGGCAGTTACGGCAGCACTATGCTGCTTTTATTTGTTTAATGAAAGACAGAGGTTATATGATTGGTTTTGGTTTGATAGCTCCCGGTTAAAGGTTGACAACCATAACCGACCATTCAGCTGATTCACAGAGCAATAAAAATGGTGTTTATGGTTCATGACAGTTGTACCGTCCTGAAACAACCACCTTGGATTGTTTTTTTTTTCTTTTACCTGCTTGTTAAAACACAGTTGAACTTCTGACCAACATAATTCACTGAGAAAATGATTAACAGCACATTATAGTGTAAAAAAGGTGCTCAAAGATGCTTTTAAAATGTATATTTGGTCAGTAGCACTCTGTTCACTTCAGAGGAAATATTTGTATAAAACTGTGCAGTATGACTGAAGCATTTTAATAGGTGTATAACAGCTCTTGATAGATTTAGTTAAGGCAAAATTAAACTTTTTATCCTCCTTGTGAATGCCAGCTGATTTTGTCTTTGTCATGACACAGTTATATGATGTTACCTTACCATGCCAAAGGTATTGAACTTAAATAAAAAAAAACAAGTGGTTCATTCTTGACTCAAGAAAATGTCTGTTTATCAAGTGTTCTGTCGAAGAATGTCACTGGTTTTGTTTTGAAAAAGTAAAATATCTTTAAATAGTGCATTACTAAAAATCATACATTACTATTTGCTGTTTGAAAAAATGAATGTAAAAGGATGAAAGTTTCCAAGAAAATATTGATCAAAAGTTATGGGCTACAAATGCTGCTTAACTCCTGTCGTATATCTGAGTTAATAACTCCCTTGAAAATAAGATCTGTGTCACCTCAGGTCACACTCTTGTTAAACTGATGTATTTGTGAGGTTGTTTTGTGGGCTGTGGCTTTTTTCTTCGGCTCCATGAGCTTAACAAGAAGCCTTTCTCTGTGAAATTGCTTTAAGCGTTTGTGGAGAATAAAGTTGAAACTCATTTAGTCCCACAACAGCTTAATGTGTACAGTAAGTGCTGGTGGACAGAAAATAAAAACCCAATCGATTAACGACTGCAATGAGGAGGCTCTTCATATAATGTGGGACTCAACATGCTGTAAAACTGAACAAAGATAAAACATATTTACGCAACAATTCCCAGTGAGTTAGAATTCAAAATATTCAAGGTAACTGATTATATAAAAATGTTAAGTAACTGAGAAACGGTATTTTTGGAGTAGCAGGTACCTAGTCTTATTAGGTTATATCAACTCAGCATTACTCGTGCATTTGTGTTGGGTTAACATGACTTGCTAAGTCAAACTACAGTGTGGAAAGTTTCCTACACTTTAAAAAATTCAACCTAAAACATGTTTGTGTATTTTTTCGCAAAGCATATTCTTTATCGACAGCACTATTCCTTCTTTCCACGATATACTTCAACCTTAAACATACATGCCACTCACAGTAGATCAACTAAAGAAACAATGACTGAAGGTGTCTGCAGAACCAGGAGGTCCTTTTCTATCAGGTTAAGAACACCATCCATTGGATGCCGTGGCTGCTTCCCACAGGTGGGACTTCTATAACTGAGTCAGTAACTTCACTCATGGTGCAAAAGTGTCTAATGCCCAAAGGCATCCTGGAAAAACTAGTCAGATTAAGGGATGACTGTCAAATTATCTAAGTGCAATTACTAGTGGTGAGCGTATCTATCCTAAAGTATCGATATATCGATATTTACAAAGTACTGATTTGGTATTGAGTACTTTTTAAAAGTATCGATATTAAATGAGTACTTTAAAAAAAAACGTCTAACCATGCACCCTATCTGTTTGTTTGCAGTCACTCTCGTCTGTCTGTTGTGCCAAAAGTCCACTGCTGCACTGTTTTCCGTGTCATGTGACTTTGGCGACCAATCAGATAGAGCAAACAGGCACATACACACTCAAGGCATCAGCACACACACACGGTTATTCACAGTCCTCATGTCTGTATCAAACTAGAGAGAACAGCAGAAATAAACTACTGCAGCTTTGTGGGATAACTTTCCACAAAAATGCAAAGGTGAGTAAGCATTTCCAGTGTAACAAGTTTTTATCTCAAAGTTATAAAAAACTGACGCATGAAGAGGATGTTAGAGTCATATCTAATCTGCACCGCTCACTTTCAGAATAAAGACATTGATGGTGTCTTTCACTGAGCCAAAACCACAGCTAATGCCATTAGTCATAAAAACCAGGAAAGAAAGAAGTTCTGTAGCTGACTCTGATGCATGTGCGATTAATTTTAATTGACTTTAAGAGTGTACTTCTAAATCTGTTCCTCTTTATTACTGTTTACTAGTTTTTCTCCTATAATTTGACCACCTTTTCCATAAGTTTAGAAAGTTTTTGCAGCATTTTCTCAAACCACCCATTGAATAGTACACAGATTAATTAAGTAATTTAAACAGTCTAAACCATTAGGTACAGTGGGGAAAAAAATAGATAAAAACAAGTCCCATATTACAAAAAATATATAAGTTAAAATCCTGCTTTGAAATATATTTTACCCCGAATACTTAGTTGATAGTTAAAGATAACTTGGAAAAGAATTAATTCTATTTATTAAGACTGATAAATAAATGATAGGTTATGTTTTTTGAGTTTTTATGGCCTTATTCATATCAATTTCATAATTATGTATACTGCTGCTTTTATAAGTAAAAAGTATTGGTATCGAGTATCGTATCGGTGATATTGGTCGTGTATTTACTTGGTATCGGATCGATATTAAATTTCGCAGTATCGCCCACCACTGGCAATTACAGAAGACTACTCAAGGTGACTGAGTACTGCTCACCTAAAACAGAAAGATGCACTCTGTTAATTCTGAAATCTAGAAATCAAAAAGCTATTTTACAGTTTAGCATTCCTACAATTAACGTTTTTAACAACCTCCGAATTTACAGTCTTATAGTGAAAAACCGCAACATAAACCACCTCCCATGAAGTACTCTTCCAAAGAGTTGTTACTTCTCCCTATCCTGTTAAAACTTCTTCTTCTTCTTCTTCTTTTGAATTTCCTGCAGACTAGACGCAGCTAAGGTGTATTGCTGCCCTCCCCACAGGACTTTAGCGCTGGTTAGTCAGCACATCAAACTCTAGAGTACAATCCAGTCGAGTGAAGAAATTTTAAAACAGCTTTTGCCGTTTCATGCCGTTCCCATCTGAGTAGTGACTTTGTGTTAAAACTTGCCTCCAAAGTCAGGATTTCTCTAGATGACTTAGCAACTTCACTCATGGTACAAAAGTGTCTAATGCCCACAAGCATTCTGGTAAAATTGTGCAGATTGAGGGATGATTGCCACATAAGTTGAGTTCAATGGCAAAAAAATACTTATGACTAAGTGCTGTTTACTTAAAACTAAAAATGTGTTTAATCAACTCAGAAAAATAGAGCTGAAATAGCTGTTTTGGATATGTAAATTTAAAAAACTTATTTTTTAACAACCCTCTACTGTTCAGTCTTACAGTGCACATAAATGTCAGCTTTAAGATAGTGCAAATGAAAACAAGATGTTTATGTTAACAGGAGCTGAAAACAAAAGAAAGGAAAAGAGAAGGAGAACATGGATTCTTTAACTGTACAAAAAAGACCCAGATCATACGCACAAGACTGATGGTTTGAACAGTGGTTTATTTTGAATAACTTTTTTTGTGGTGCTCGCCGACTCGTGCTAAATTTACATTGCTACATGTGCCATTTTTCCTTCCTCTTCTGTGAGCCACAAACAGGAACAGTCTAAAACTGGACATCTTACATGCACTGTTATCTTCACATTTTAACACTTCATACTTACAGGGTAATAGCCAACACGACTACAAAGGCTTTAAAATACTTTCACTTAAAATGTGTGTGTGTTTAGTGCCACAACGACTGTTTTAAAGTAGTTACAAAAAGACAACATTTGTAGTTTCATGTAAAAGTCCCATGGCTTCTACTTCCTGTTCTTTTTATAAACATTTCTCTGCAATCAAGCCTTCCATTACGCCATAAACAGCTGCCTTCCTTTCACAAACCTGACTCTCTCTAGTTTATACTTTAAATGATAATACTCAACAGTTCAACATTAAAGCAATGGTGAAGTGCTACACCATCTTCGGCATTTTCTTCTGTCTCTCTTTCAGAGTAAAACTTTATCAATTTCCTCTGAATTCAGTGGTTATAAAAAAAACACTTTAACTTCCTTTAAGTGATAAGTGGGGCTGCTTAGAGAGATGTGGTATATGTAGAATACTCTTTTTCAGTGCTTTCGTGTAATTTTGAGATGGATTTTATCATGCCAAGGTACAATCTATTTCTCATTCATCAACCAGATGCAAATAGTCCCTTGCTTTGGACTAAAATCAGTCAAATTTGAAAATCTCTGAAAATAAAATAAAGAAAAACTACTGAAAATGCTTTTTCATTGTGATGTGACATCTTAAAGGATGTGCACAGGTTTGATAAATGACAAGTTTTCAAGTAAAAATCAGTTAACTATAGCTGATGACGGTCCATTTTAACACATTTGAATGATCAATGCTACAGATATGTTGTGCTTATTATGTCGAAATGCAGGAAGTGCAACATTTTAGCTTCATGTGAATCGTCCATATTCATTCTGTGGTAAACTTTAAAAAAAAAACTATGTACATATTTCTTTCAGTGGCAGTCTTCTGTGTGACATCCAGCTAGTATTCCTCTGGTACTGTGTCAGACAAAATGTTGCTGCTGGGGCTGGCAGGGATGAGGGTGTCAGTGGGTCCACCCAGCACAGGTGGGGTGGGTGTCGTGGTGGAGGCCTGCTGGGAATGCTGCAACTTCTTTCTGGTTATCTTCCTCTCTTTGGCACGTCGGTTCTGAAACCAGATCTTCACCTGAAACATCCCAACACGAGTTGTCAATGTAAAAACTGAACCTAATAAAGGATTCTTAGGACTCTCTGCTGCATGTTTCTTTTTCATTTTTCTCTCTCTTATCGTGAGGCTTGTTATGACCAGGGGAGGATGAAGTGCAGTGATGCAGCTTTTTTTGTTGCTCTCTTTCTCATCCTGCGGCAGCGACTCAAATTAAGCAATTTCTGTCTCGCACTGAGTTGTTGGGTTGCACTCAGCTGTGGTTTTAACAAACAGAATGAGTAGGTGGAAATAAACATTACAATGATGGTGTCATGAGAGTGAGATTGAGGGTTTTATCATCAACACCACTTAGGCAGTAGGTTTTGCTTGGCCACATAACATTACGGTTTCTGTGTAAAAGTTTTCTGATCTTTCTTTGAAAGCCAAAGTGGATTGAAAGACTTTCTGATTTGCACAAACTCAAAATAAGGTGATAAATTAATTTTCTTAATTACATGAAGAAAGGAAAATTAGCCTTAATAAATACATGGACTAAAATGTTTACGTTAATACAAATTTTTAAGTCCTCTGCTAAAGCATCAATCACATCAATTTCACTCTGTGTTTTAACTCCCAGTCATCACCATTTCACACAAACATAAAATTAGACAACTGGAAAATTATTTATTCTATGATGTAACAAGAAATGAAGTCAAGATAAAAGAGGGGCTGAGTAAATATAATTAGCTATATGGATTGATGAGAGTTTGACATTCCTTTCTCACATTAATGATCTCATAGGCCAACTCTGGCAAAAAATGTGATATTTTTTCAGAAATAAATTACACTTTCCAATATTCTATAGGAAGATAGTTGTCAAGGCTGTATTTACGTCGGTCTTGGACTATTGTGACATTATCTATTTTTTCCACTGGTGAGCCTTATGACACGCATCTTTAAAATGTATATTAGAAAGGTTGGATGGCTATCACTTTAGATGAGACGTGATTTTCACTGGCATTTATTTATCTATTTATGAGCCTTTTTAAAAATCTCACCATCTTATCTCATGGATCCTCTCCAATTCCCAGTTAACAGTTATCACACACGGTCCTCTAACCAGCTGCATTTACGTGCTCCGGGGTGTAAGATCAGAACTAAGACTGACTTTTCTTATTTTGCTCATGACCCATAGAACAAGTCACAGCAGCTGCTTAAAATCACTGAACTTTTACCTTTAAGGCATTTTAGAAATTTTATTTTAAACTTCGACCTACTATTTGTAATTGTTCATGTAACTGCGCTCTTTACACTCATTTTTACTCTTTCAATCTTTGTACCCTTTTAACTATTTTAGTCCATTTTTGCTTTTAACTGCATTGCCTGCCATGCTAGCGATGTATACCTAGAGGTGGGCATAGTTCATAAAAAATCCAACATCACTATCTGTTGATATGTTAAAAGAAAGTCAGTTGCAAAAGCAGTTAATCACTTAATTCTGTAAATAATTATCTGAAGTTTAAGTCAACTTGTGTCAACAAATAACAACAACATTAACTTTTTTTAATGTTCATGAATTTAACATCTAAAAATGACATGATGGTTTATAAGTATCCGAACTGCATACATGTCTACATGAAAATAAACTTTGATATATCACCACTGCCTTCATTCTAGTTGCGCTCTGAAAGTAAAGTACACTCATTTTTCTTATTATTTTTTATGGTGGTGGGTAATTTTGGTGCATTACCACCTCCATCTGGACTGGAGTGTGGCAGGACTGTCCTTAGAAAGGGCAGGGCCCTTGAAAGGCCCAGTAAATGCCCCCTCCCAGGATGACCTTATATAACATCAAAGAATGCACATTGAATCTGTAGCATTAGGGTCAGCCCCTCAGTCTGGCCCCAGACTAGAAATAAAATCTTTGCAGATTGTTGTGTGCTTATACACTGACATTTTTTATTGGTAAATTTTAACATGGAAAAGGGAACTTGTTATGCACTGAAAAGGAAATATGTGAACAGTAAAAAAGTAAATGTTGGATAATACAAGGTCCAGATGATTTTTGACCTGTCCACTGAGCTGTCTGTGAGGTTTTTTTGTTTTTTGTCAAGTGAAATGAGATATTGACTAGCAGTGGTTGACTTGATAAGGACTGGATTTCACAGCACTGTGGCTGGAAGGAGATGCTGATTTGGCTAAATCAAAGTTTTTTAATGCAAAAATATTAGTGCAATTAAAAATAATAGTTTACCAATTGTGGATCATAGTTAATCATGATTAATGCAACTACTCTTAACTTTCCTACTATTTGTTGCTCTAAATAGTAATTTAGATAAAAATTACTTATCCTTGCTCAACTTTAAGGTGGACCATCAAAACTTGATCTTTTTCTCCCCTTATGGGCAGCCTTG
Source organism: Cheilinus undulatus (assembly GCF_018320785.1). NCBI lineage: Eukaryota > Metazoa > Chordata > Actinopteri > Labriformes > Labridae > Cheilinus > Cheilinus undulatus. The sequence goes on along the minus strand of NC_054874.1, from coordinate 24,157,771 downwards.
GAGTGTGGATAAGGAACTATAAATTTATAACCTGACATACAAGATGGATGTGTTTCACACATTTATCTGGGAAAGCTTCAATGGGAAATGTTTGAGAAAAGGCAGAGGCTTTGAAAAAAACTTGGAGTGTGATTGGGTGAACGTTCTGTCTGTCTTATCTCTACAGGCCAATCAGAGCAACAAAACACGTGACGTAGCCAATATCAAGCTGTGCGTGCACAGCTACTGAGGAATGTGATTTTAAGGAAGACATGTAAAGTGCTTAACAAATCTATTAGACCACCTGTCATATTTGTCTCAGAGACCATCCAGCATCATGAAGTGCTTTAATGCAGACTCTTTCATTTTCAGTCAGCTCTCCACGTTTTGCCATTTTGAACAGGAATGAGGGATTTCAAACTGAATTAACCCAAATTTGAGCTGGTTCACTGGGCTTCTCTGAGAAGTCAGAAATTAATCAAGCATAACATTCAACCACTAAAACTCCTTTTTCTATTCAGGAATGCCAGTAAATAACTATAATTTGACATATTAATCAAGAAATAACAATGTGCTTTACTATTTTTCAGTTTTTTTGTAAATCAGTGTATTTAAAAATTCATGGATAACAATAATAATTATATTTTAGCATTAAAAATATTATTTGGGTTAACGAGCTTCTACATATTGGTGAATTAACCATTGCAGAAACATAAAAAATGATTTTGGTAATTACCAATGCTGTTAATTTAGGGCAGCTGTGGCATAAACCTTACTTTGGTTAGGGTTAGGGTGGTCAAATAAATTTGTTAAGCACTATAAGTACTTCACTTTTGTTGTTTTTGAAAAGAAAACAACTCACTGCTGTTCTTTGTTATTCTTTTAACGAAGAAATTTTGTCAAGTTCTGATAAAACTGGCGCTTTAGCAGCATCCACGCTAATCTCTTCCTCCATAACTGCACCAGCTCTTGCTGCTGCTTGTTTACGTCACGACTCTACTGCACCTGAAAGTACTGCCCCTCGATGCTGATTGGACCTGTCACTTTCTAACGGGGCCCAAATGGTTCAGATGGGAGCTTAGCAAGATGGATTTACCAGTGAAAAACAGGGAAATGAGCGTATCTATCTGCTTTGCGAGGTTAATAAATTTACCCTACCCTACCCTGATTTTAGTGTAAAGAAAATTCAATACATAAACTAACCAAAAAAAAAAAAAAGGTAAAAAATAAATAATATTCTCTTTTTCAACTTCTAACAAGTATGCAGCCATATGTAGGCCAAGCAGCATTTCATAAGTGTCCGGGCAGATGCTGGCATTATGTTATTACTAGACTCTCTTAAATGCAAGAGGTGGAAAGCTCTAGCTCAGATTATCAACTATCCAAGAGCAGGATTTGGATCCTTCTTTTTTACAGGTTAACATATAAACCAAGGGTTTTCAACCTTTTCAGCCCACAACCCCCAAAATAAAAGTGTCAGAGACTGGGGTCCCCCACTGTGCCTGAAGGTGGCTGAACACAGTTGTGCACATTCAAGAAAAGTCATGTGGAGACACGGCTGTCCATAAGGGGGGATAAATGGCCCAGCCAAACTGGGGGCCAGCATAATCATGGTCCATTGTAAAATGAAGCAGTGGTATTTTATATTAAACCTTAATAATAACCACTCTTATCAAAGAAACAAATATCTTTTTATTTCATTTTGTAGTAAGTAGCCCTCTTCAAAGTGTAAATCCTTCTGTTTAAAACAGAATTAAAATACTTTCAAAATAGCTAAAATGGGTAAAAATGCTGGGAAAGGTGGTGAAATTGGAGTTTAAAAGAAGCATAAATGGGTTAGAAGTGCTAAAAATGGGATAAAAGTGGCAAAAAGTAACCAAAGATGGCCAAAAAAATGGTTAAAGTGGCATAAAACGGGCATATTAAGTGGTAAAGGGGATTTCAAAAAGTGGCTGAAATGGTGTTAAAGTAGCAAAAATGGGCATATTAAATTGTGAAATGTGGAGTAAATGGTAAAGAGGGGTTTATAGTGGCCATAATGGGTCAACAGAGCAACAATAGGCAGCGAGTGGCAAGATTTGGTTTAGAAGTGGCAAAAACAAGCAGAAAAAAAGGAAAGGAAAGGGTTTAAAACTGACAAAAAATGGGTTTTAAGTGGCAAAAAACAGTGATGATAACAGGCTGAAACCTGAAAAAAACAGTGTAACGTGGCAACAGTGTAAATTTAAAAATATTCCTCGTTTTTTTAAGGCACCCCAATGGGGTCTTGACCCCAATGTTGGGAACCACTGATATAAACGGTGGGTAAACATTATTTTACCAGCTCTTGAAATACAAGCAAGTGGCTCATTGGCAACACTGAAAATTTTTTTACATCTTTCACAGAATTTTTTCTTTCCCATCTGTGGTCACACAGGATACAGAAGTGTCAATCTTATTTCTTTAGAACTGCAGATTTTTCACAGTTTAAAATTCAAAGTCTTGTCACATGTGAGAGTCAGAAAAAAATAAAATAAAGTAACATTAATTGACACCAAATGACCAAACCTTTAACCAAAAAGGTTATGGTTTTAATAATACTTTTTCAAATTAAGGTTTAACTAAGACATCTAATAATGTAACACCAAAAATTAAAAATAACGGATGTGTGCCCTGCTCTGTGTAACTCAGTGCAAGGAAGCAGCTGAATGTTGTCAATGGTCTTTTCATATGCATTTTACATTTCTGAAAGCTTTCATTTCACACATTTTCACCCTAATTTCTAATAATGACCTAAACGTTTCCTAAAACAGTCAGTAAATTTGTCCAACAATCTAAAACAGTTGTTTTCAACTGGTTGATGCTCAGGACCCACCACGACCTCCGCAATGATAAAACACAGCCCAAGTTGTGAAAAATTTCAACCACTCAAATGTTTTAAATGAAAAAAAGTTTTCAGTTTAGACTGTAGATGCTAAAATGCACATGTGAACAAAAATACAGGAGGAAACAAACATGTTTAAACAGCATATTGTTATAGACGACCGAGGAGGACATGCATACATTTAAAATAATTATAATCACATGCAATCCATGTTCACAGGAAATGCTCGGCATTATTCACACCAGTGTTTTGACAATATGTGCTTCAAACTCTCACCTTTTTTCTTACATAGTGCTTTGCTTGTCACCCTTTTTCTTCCTCATTTCTCTACTTCTTACATTTTGGCCTCTAGCTTTAATTTGTTCCTGTGCTCACCTGTCTCTCGGAGAGGCTCAGTGCCACTGACAGCTCGCTCTTCCTCCTCATGGTGATGTAGCGGTTGTGCTGAAACTCCTTCTCCAGCTCCAGACGTTGTTGATCGGTGTACACCACTCTGTACTTGTCTTTCGTGCGAGTCTTTCCTCCTGAATCATTCAAAACAAACCTTTATCAGAAAAACACTTCGAACAAGTGACAATGCCAAACAGTTTTTTTCAGTCTAAGAGGTGCATGATCTTTTACCATGTATTGGTTAATCTTCAGTTTGCCTAGAAATGCAAACAGGGTGATCATTATGTCAGTGAGTCAGGTGTGTTAGAAACCATGACCTAACATGACTAACTTTAAGACGTCTGGTGCCACATTCAAGTTCAGGCGCCACTTCAGTCTCATCAACTCTATTAATCACTCTAACTATAACCAGTGTAAAGACTTCCCTCTGCATTGCATCACTGGCGCTCCTTATCACTGTGAGTGGTGTTTACATAGGTGTTTACACAGGCGTGCATTGACATGTCTTCTCACACACACATTCAAATATGAGTGAGTCAGTAATTGATCTGAAATCGTGTCCATGTGACAGCATTGATTGAGGAAAGCCAGCACACTTACACATAAGTAAACCCTGAGTGTTCGCCTCCAGATGAAGCACAGTTTGATTTGTGCAGACTTCCTGTAGTGCCTGCGTTATCAAGCCTGTCACCCTCTAGCCCCCACCCAGTGGACAGAAAGGGTGGGGAGCGTCACTAATGCAGACTACTAGGCCTACATTGTTAGTTTTGCATTGCAGTTTCACACTCTGTTGGTGGAAGGGAGAGGCTCAAGCTTGACGAATGTATGTGTGTGTGCAGTTAGTCTAAAATTTGCTCCCTGAATGTGTTAAAATGGGCCGTTTCTTATGTGTTTTACCATACCTATTTTCTCAGCAACCTTGAAAAGCTGCAGTTTAGCTTGTCATTTGACATCACCAAGGACCCTTTCAATGATAATATTAGTTTGAGCATCCTTAATCTTTCCCTGTCTCCACTGACTTGAAATTTTCCTCTGATGTGTGATCAGCTCCATACACCAAAACATGCTGAAACATAAGGTTGTTCCAACAGCAGTATCAATAAGCCTGCAATATCTTTTCTACTGTGGTCAGTGGCTTTTTAATGAATGATTTGATCCCAAAATGTATAGACCTCCCCATATTTCAACACGTTTTGAGCATTATATCATTAAATAATAACCAACAAAATATCTAATAGCCTTGAGTTACAGCTGCACAATGAGTCCAAATTTTGTTATTATGGTAGAGCTTTCAGAATAAAAAATGGCCGAATGGTAAGGTTGAATTTACAGCAAAAAGGTGGACAAGTATTTTATACAAACAAGTAACGTTTTCTCATGTAGCATATTTTACATGTTCTGATACCATTTTCTTGAAAATAGATTAAACTCTAGCTAGATCAGCGACCCCTGGGGGAATGTTGCAAATTAAAAAGTAGAAAATGTTTGATTACATTTGACTCACAATAGATATATTAGGCATACAACTAGCTAAAGCACAAGTTGATAAATTATTGATATTAGTTTATCAAATCAGTATTAAAAACTCAAAAATATGATTCACATACATATTTTTCCTCGTATTGCTTATATGGGCCAAAGAAAAATACAATATGAAGCAAAACATGAATGAATGATAATTAAGATTCAAATTTTAATGGTCCATATTTAATCACTGTATTTGTGTGGAATACCTTCCAGTGTGTTTTTTTTTATTACTTTGCAAATGGAAGCAAGTCAAAAGGGGCAATGAGGTAGCAACATTGTTTCCCCCATAATAGACCATTTCCAATCATCCTATTATCAAGCTGATATTTCAGTCTTCGTACCGGAATCGGTTGGCATACAGACAAAAGGTTTGGGCATTTTTCGTTGGGACATTTTTACCTGAAACGGGTGGTCTTGTTGATTCCTGGGGTCTCCTCCTGGAGCTTAGGGGCTCCTGCCCGGAAATGAAGTTGTACGGGTTGAACGACCCCCCTCCAGCGGGGGTGGGCATGCCGCTTAGCTCCTGGGAGGAAAAACTGACCTGGCCGGTGCTGGGGCTTGACCCCGCGAAGCAGTACGGATACTCCTCCCGGGGAGCATACATAGGGCTCCAGGCACTTGTCGGGTCACCGACCCCTGCGACGTGATGGTACCCGGTGAAGTCATACGTAGGCGGGATATACTGACTGTTCAGGGACAGCGTCTGAGCCGTGTGTCTGGCCATCTGCGAGTCGGAGTGCATTCCGGCTTCCTCGGCCCAAAGGTTGGGGTGACTCTCAGGTAAACCTCGGTGAATCAAACCTGGCACATATTAGGCCTCTGTGTTTGCTCCCAACAGGCTCTCGCGGTCTGTTTTCTCTTCAGTGTAAGGTACAGGTTTATTACTGCCCGGCTACCTGAGCAGTAAGACTACACACCTTTATGGATTTACTGCTCAAGAGTTCAAAAGTATCAGCATGACGTCATGTTTTACCTGAGACCTACCTGCTTGCTTGTCTTGGCGACGTGCGGTTATTGACCCTGAAGTAGCCTGCAGTTTGATTTGTGGATCACTCTGATAAGGCCATTATGAAATGCCCGCGAAACCAATTTAATGTGTTTTTAGCGCACGCGCTCGTGCAAACCTAGAAATGCAGGGCTCAGGTGATTTCCAGCACATAGCCTGGATCATAAAGTGAAATATGAGCATGCTCAGCAGTAAATAGATAAAATTCAAAGTGCAGACCACATAATGCACATATTAATAAATGAAAAGTGAAAGCTTTCATTAGCCAGGGCCTGTTGCAAAACTGGTATGGTCAAGAGTCCAGAGACTATAGCCTAAAGAGATAGCGTTGTTCATCCCACAAAATGGCTGCATTATTTCATCTTACTTGACACATGTAGAGCTAGTTGGACGTTTAACATATAAACAACCTTCAGATTAACCTATGTTGATTAATAAAGCAATAAAGCCCACATTTTAATGAGAATTTACTGTATTTTATTTCTCTTCACCGGAGAATGACCCCCCAAACTGTCGAAATCTAAATAAAGTAAATACAAATTGAAAGACAAGAAGCAAGGGGAGAAAAATGTTAATTTAAACCTTAAATAGGGTGCACAAGGCTGTTTTTATTTATAACTTCTTTCTGTATGAAAACCCAGAAAGTGGGTATCTGTCTTTGGTAAACTTATAAGAAAATAGCCATTTTTTTGTCTCACATTGAAATTTAAGTTGCCATTCTAGAAATCAAATTTTCCCACATAAATCTTCAACTATCTTGCCATAATGTACACAGAATAACCCAATGTCATTCTCAGCATGGGACAACCACATGAGGGCAGCAAAACACAGAAAAAGCAGGAGAAGAAGAAGGCCTTAATGTAAAAATCTAAGATTATTCTTCAAATCCCCTCTGTTGTTGGCTGTCTTGGGTGGTCTTACTTGATATATTCACAAGTTGTCATATTAAAGCTCTCCATGATCCTCTAGTTGAGTTCATCCAATAGTTCTTCATCTGCTTTGAACAAACATTCATAAAAGATTCATGCTGGTATCTTTGTCAGAAAAGTCATTATCAGTCTTAACAGCTGTCAGCATGAAGATGGTGTTGTTAATGGAGAGGGAAGTCTCTCAGGAAAGTGCAACACAAACATTACATAGGGATCGCAATTAAGTTTGTACATTAGATGATAGCACAATAGTGTGTAACATAAAAACAGAAAAAACTTTACAGTAACTTGTGAAATAAACTTGGTTGTAGCACTTATTCACAAAGTTGCTTAAGAACATAGTTGTGTAATCTAACTCTCAAAAAGCACCACATTTATTTTTAACGTATCAGGCTCAGTAAAGAATGCCATAGTTTAAATTTTAAGCACCCGTTTCCTGAAAATCTTAGTTGGCAGGAAATAAGATTTGTTGTCTTATTAGCTTATTATGTTATCTTATGATATTTGTTCAAATTAAGGATAATTTCAGAAAGGAATAATTCAGATATTTTTAAACAATGCAGTATAAACAATCCCCACTGGAAGGGTAAAAGAGGTGCTGTGTGGTTTTGGGTTGCCATCAAATTCAAAATGAGCTGATATCTTTCATGAATTGGTAAAATGTCTTAGTTACATGTGCTATGTTGTTTATGTTTTACTGGGAATAAAATATGGATTTGTGAGACTTGCAAATCATTGTATTCCGTTTTTGTTTCTACTCAGTGCCCCAACTTTTTCTAGAACTGGAGTTGTACACATAAGGTCTGTGGTATCAGTTCATATCATCTTTGATTAAAAAAAAGGGCTGTTTGTCCAGTTTGATGGAGACAGTTAGAAAGGCTAGTTTCCATCTGCTCTCCCTGGCCAGATGTTCAGTTTGGCTCCCTGAGAGGAATTGTCAATTATTTGTCTTGTATCAGGCATGTTTGTTTTGTGTATTATTTGAATATGGTACAATAATAGGACAAAAAAGTGGGAGGCTTTTTGCATAAAACCCCTTTTGTGTTTAAAAACATTCATAAAATCATAGCATAAATGTAGGCTTTTGCAGTGACTTTGGTGACGGTGTGATATTTCTTCATGCAGGAAGACTGCATCGGCATGCTGCCTGTAACTGAAAAAATAGATTTTTCCTTTTAATGCAATTTTTTTTAAACAGCTTGAACCCAATAAGGTATGTTTCCTGTGCTTTTTATTGTTGTTTATTAGACTGCATCAGTGGAGCACTGACAGGAAATGAGGGCAGAGAAGGAATGAAATGACATGACATCCATCGTGTTTGCTGCAAGTCTTAGATGACAAAATATCTCATGTCTTATTAACAGCTCCCAAAGTAAGTCAGTTTACTGTCACTGTCTGGGAACTGAAACAGAAAATCTTCACTCTCGGGAAGAGAGGGGGCATATTTGGTAAATTTCTTTGTAATTAATCATGTTTGTTTAAACTAATTTGATACCCATATTCCTTTTATTCTGGTTCAAAATTCTCAGGATTCTTTGTGGAGGCCTTCAACTTGTATGTCTCAGCCTTTACAATCCAGTAATTTAAGCTCTAAATTTACATTTTCCACCCGATTCCACTGTTAAACTCAGCCACTTGGATTAGATATACTTTATTTGAATATTTAAGTGTATTTAGATATTGAGTGTCTCTAGATATCTAAATGTTATTATCAAACAGCCTTTTCAAAAGCCAGCCTATGTAGGGGGTATCCTAGTTGCTACCCTTTTACTGATTTTATGAATGAGTCATGATCAATATAATTTTTTGACCAGAAATGCAAAAAGACCTCTTTAATGCCAAAGTGAAAACAGATTTCTACAAAAGAATGTCAATTAAATGAAACCTGCAACATGAAATAAGTGACTTCATAAATAATCACCCCTTCAAGTCAGTATTTACGTGTATTTTGATGCATCTTACCCACATTTTACCCTCTTCTAGGGTCAGCTGCTGAGAAGCATCCCCCACAGCATGATGCTGCCACCACCCTGATTTACAGTGGGGATGGTGTGTTTGTGGTGATGTGCAGCGTTTGGTGTCCACCAAACAGCATCTTGTCTGATGGCCAAAAAGCACCATTTTGGTCTCATTAGACCAAAGAACTTTCTTCCACTTAATATGAGTTTCCTTGAACAGTGGATTCCTCTTTGCCACCCTCCTATAAAGCTTTGACTGGTGAAGAACCCAGGCAGTCTCTCCCATCTCAGCTGCTGAAGCTTGTAACTCTTTCAGAGTAGTTCATAGGTGTTTTGGTGGCCTCTCTCACTAGTGTTCTTCATGCAAGGTCACTCAGTTTGTAAGGATGGTCTGATCTAGGCAGATTTACACTTGGTGCCATATTCTTTCCATTTCCATTGAGTTGTTTGGAGAGTTCTTTTGTCTTCATGGTGTAATGGTAGCCAGGGATACTGATTAACCAGTGGCTGGACCTTACAGACTCAGGTGTCAGTACATGACACCTATGTTTGCAACATGTTTTTGTTTAAATACTAAGGATTTCTGTATGTATACGGCTGTGTATCTTCAACAACAGAGAGCTTTTTTTTCATTTAAAGAATCTAACAAACTATGTTGTGGTAGTGGTTGTTTAAGTCATTCTTGTCTTCACTGTTTCATTAAAAGTACTTCATTTACCTGTATTTGTTTTATCTGCTGCAGGATGGTTGTTAAATGAAATTGTTGATGGATGGCCAGAGGATGGAGGTGGACCTGCAGGCCAGAGGAATCATCTGCCCAACCACCAGCACAAGTCCAGTTTGCAGAGGCCCTCCATGGTGGGTCGCAACTACCAGTCAGTCAGGGTGGGATTTTTCATTCATCAAACAAAAACATTGAAAACAAGTGAAATTCATAATCATGTTTAATTTAACTATGTACAACAATATAGTATCTAAGACTAAAGAGTAATTTAATACATTGTTGAGAATATTTTGCATTGGTCTGGTTTACAGAAGGCCATTTTCATTATGATAACTACATTTACCATAAATGTTACTGGTATAATACCATTATTACTGCTGTGACTATGATTAACACAACAAACCAAAGATAAAAAAAAAAGGACAGATACTGACATATTTTCACTATTATTTTTTAATGACAATACTGAATTTCAATGACCCAATGAATCAAAGTGTGAAGCTTCCTGTATACCATTGACGGACAGGTTGAGCAGCTACCAGCATTGCCTTCTTTCGGGCACAATCGTTGCATTGTAGCACATAGTAATTGATCATGTTGGTTATACATCAATGCATAAACGTCCACACCTGCAATTCGTTGTAGAAACAATTGATTTCAACAATGTTAATGTACTTCTGTATAAATGACAATGGATCTGACATCACAGCAGTCATTTTCATCCATTTTTGTCTGTCAGAGGTATGTTGGTTTCAACTCAGGTCTGGGCCTCATGCACAGTGTTTCCTACTTCCACCCTCCGTCCCACCCTCCCATGGGCCTTCAGGGGCCCCTGCCTGTCTTTTAGCTTTATCAGACATCCAGCTTTACATGAACACAAGGCCGGCACACACAGTGTTTGCACTAGTTGTGGTACCAGCAATGGCAACAATCCAGATCAGCTGTGAGAGAGACCGCTATTAAGCTGTTTGATAGGCTGGGCATTGTTGTGGCAGAATGATTGGGAGTCCAGTTTGTTAAGTGGTTGGCCACTTTGTCAAGCTGAATGAATAAGCAAAGACAGCTGCCAAATTTAAAGCCAAGTCCACTGTGACAGCAAGCTTGAATATAAAGCTCCTATGAGAAGTTTTAGCGGGTTTATGAAATAGACTAAATTGAACACTGATCCCATGACCTAAAAAAAGACAGCAAGATGGAATTAACCACTAACAAATGTGAAGAACAAGATCAGCAGTGATATAGCAACTTTTTGACCACAGGGGGTGTCAAAATTGGCACAGGCCAGAAGTGCAGGAGCTCATAAGATGACAAAAAAAGCTTATTTTGCCATTCTTAGACATGTTTTTTTATGTACTTTAAAAAAAACATGGATGGCTGTTAGAGATTACCTTATTAGCAGGATATCTAGAAGTCTGGGAATTGTTAACCGGATAGAGGATTTTCCATGGACATGGACAAGGCCATCCATTTGCATATCCTAGGCTGGGCTGTGGTGGCAGCAGGCTAAGCAAGTCCACCCAGACATTCCCATCCCCAGCAACATTTTCCAGCTCTTTATGAGGAATTCTGAGGCGTTCCCTTGCCAAGAGAGATATATAATCATCCAGTGATTCCTGGGCCTACCCTGGGGTCTCCTTCCAGTTGAACACACCTCAAAGACCTCTACAGGGAGTTGACCTGGAGTCATCCTGATCAGATGCGTGAACCACCTGGACTGTCTCCCTCCTGAGAAATCTAATTTCGACCGCTTGAACCCGTGATCTTATTCTTTTGGTCATTACCCAGAGTTCATGGCCATAGGTGAGGGTTGGAATGAGATAGAGTAGTAAATTTAGAGGTTTGCTTTCCGGCTCAGTTCCCTCTTCACGCTACAGTACAATGTCTGCAGTACTGCCGATGCTGCAGTAATCTGCCTGCCGATCTCATGGTCCATTCTACCCTCACTCATGAACAAGACCCCAAGATACTTGGGCTCCTTCACTTTGGCCAGAGAAACCCTCCCCACCCAGAGGGAGCAATCCACCATTTTCCAGCAGAGAACCATAGGTGAAAGCTTCACTTTCACCTATAAACTGCCCCAGTGCCTGCTGGGGTCCCCAGCTGAAGAAGCCAACAGAACCTCATCATCTGCAAAAGCAGAGACGGAATTCTGTGGTCACCCAACTGGAAACCCTCCTCCCCCTTTCTGCACCTCGAGATCCTGTCCTTGAAAATCACACAGAATTGGAGATAAGGGACAGCCCTGGCAGAGGGTAACACGCACTGGGACCTGATGGCCCTCTGCAGTAGCCCCAGAACCCTATATTCCAGCAATACCCCCTGTGGGACCTGGTGGTAAGCCTTCTGCAAGTCCACAACACATAAGCTGGATGTGCAGACTCCCACACTCCCTCAAGAAGCCCTGCAAAGGTAAAGAGCTCGTCCACTGTCCCATAGCCAGGACAAAATATGCATTGTTCCTCCTGTATCCCAGGTTTTATAATTGGCCGGAGCCTTCTTTCCAGCACCCTGTACACTGATCTACACATTCCCTGGGATGCTGAGTAGTGTGATACCCTGATAATGGGAGTGTCAGCTGCGACAGCCCTACAACATCCAGGGCCTTCCGCATCTCAGGGCGAATCTCACCTACACCTGGCCTTTTAACCACCTTAGTGACCCCAGACAAGGCTATAGATGAGTATTCCACTGACAAATATTTTGAATAATAAGAATTGGGCTTTAAAATGCCAGAGTTTTAAACTTTGATATGTTACTATAAAAATCAAATGTTATGGGTACCATTTATGATATTGCAATAATAATGGAAGTCTACAAACAGTCCAAAATGGGCAAGTAGTTTTTTTACTTTTTTGGGTTCACTTGTAATTTTTAATTAATTTATTTCTGTCCTAAGATTCTGTCTGAAAATGTATTGTTTAAAAAGTGTGGTGTCAAAAAGCATTCAGGTCCAACAAGTAAGATAGCTTTATATGTGCTATCGCTGCATTATTATCGGCACTACAAGAACTGAAACATGCAAAAATAGATTAATGGCCTGAATTCTGAATAACATGAATTAAAGGCAGATTTATTGCAAGGAGGTGTTAATTACAAAGATTGAAATAGATGCAAGTAAAGGTGGGCTAGTCCTATGTGGTGTTGTTCCCCTCCTCTTTAATAACCGGGGCTGCACTGGCTCTCTAATTACTGCAGCTTGGCTTTTAGATTTACCCTCACAATTAGAGGAGAACATGGGTGCTGTCCAATTAGCCCCTGCTCTCCCCCTCTCCTTCTCTGTCTGCCTGGGCCCCTTGTTAAAAAGAAAAGGCCTTCATCAGCGGCAGTGTTGCATTATGAATTTCAAACCATATCCTGGGAAAGGATGAAATTAGGGAGGGATCCAACGTGCAAAACAGACGTATTTGCATGTTTGAAAGAGAGAGGCTGACAGAGCAGAGAAAAGAGACTAAAGGGGGGGGAGGACAGAGGGAGGTGTTGAGTTATTTTACATAGGATAAGTGACAAAAAATAAATTAAATAAGACAGGAAATGGCATGCGATATGTATGAAAATTGGACTCACTCGTGCTGTCTTTAACCTCTTTTACACCTGACACCACAGTTTATGTAAGTGGTACATGTTCCTGAGAAACTGAGCCTTCTATGTTTGTTTCCAAAGCAGGCCACCAGTGAGCCTTGCCAAAGTCTTTTTTTCCCCCACCGCTTAAACCTCTCACTCTTTCTCTTTCTCTTATTGTGTTTGTTGTTTTATGCAGGGGTTAGATGCGGTCCAGATTGCTGTTGCCAGTAGAGACAGTCTCAGTCCACCTCTCCATTCATAAACAAATCACTCCAGCTCTGGACCTTTCAGCTGCTACCCCGGGACAACAAGCTGAATTCTGATCTGTATTTTCAAGTTTTCTCCCTCTCTTGTTGTTGCTCCTCTCTCTTTTCCCTTTTGGCTCAGCCCCCCTCCCCCCCACCTCTTACATATCCCTCCCTCCTGTTTCTCTCTAACTCACTCTTACTCTAGCCCAAGCAGGGCCGGACCGCTGGCTCTCCTCCTCTGTGTGAATGTGTCAGGGAAGTTGTGTGCAAGTGTGTGCGCATGTCTCTTGTTCTTTTTAAACTTAAAGCTGTGTTTAGGAGCGGCAGGCAGACTTTTTTCAGAGTGTGAGAGGGAGAAGGAGAGGGGGACCCCTGTGGTGCTGTGATTTGACTAAACAAACAGCCCTGCTCAAAGTGGTACCTCCTCCAGCGGACTCCAGGGACAGCAGAGATTAACCTCAGACTCTGATCATCTGAGGGATCTATACATCTGAAGCAGCAGCCCCAGCTGGGAATCCTTCCTCTGGTTTCAGAAATAGAAGAGCGGCTGCTCGGACAGAGAGGGAAGACTCGTCCAGACTTCTAGGATCACTGTGGAGGTGAGAGATCTTTATTCTCTGTCACTGTCACAGGTTTAACTGTTAGTCATGGCTGCTTGGCAGAAGATGTATAGCATAAAGTTGTTGAAATTCACTTAGCCTGCATGGTAAGCTGTCTGTGACAGATTCAATTTCATAGCTGCCAATCACACACAGATGCACCTCATCTTTACATCACCACAATGTCAGTTTATCTTAATATCTTTAATATGGTCTGATTTAAAGCTCCTGTAATGAGATTTTAGCTCATAATGAACTGGAATAAATTGATACCTGTTTATGAATACAGTTTGTCTGTCACTCCTGACATGCAGTAGTTGTAAGCACAATTAACATCTTGTTAAACATTTTTCTCACCGTAGATTATTTGTGAGTTGCACCTTTGGCAGTTCAAATAAATCAGGCTTTTATCTTTCTTCATGAGACTACTAACACATGTACCGGACAAATTAAGTTAAGAGGAGAGTCTTCCTCCAAAGGGTTTCTCACAGGAGTTTTAATGAATTAAACATTTTAAGTCTGCTCTGCTTGTTTCTTCTTAATGTTAAACCGTCTCTGTTGCTGCTATTCGTTACCCACATACTTGAATGTGTACATAACAGGAATTACAATGTGAATGAACGCAACGAACCTGTTCAAACAGCAACAAGGTGACGGCTTGCATCTCTGTACATAGACACCTTTACACTCTTTACGCAGAGCAACTTTAACAATGTTTATCTTCCCGCTAAGAGAATACGTTTGACAACGTATCCCAGGGTTTCTCTCCCATACACAAACACACTCACAGTGGGCATTTTAACACAAGCTGTTTGTATGCTCTCCACTTTGTGCCTCACTGCTAAAGGGCTGTTTACTCAGCCCTCCTCAGTCACCCTGAGTGAACCGACAGTGCTTACCGCTAAACCATCACTCTCTTTCCTCCCCTCTGAATGGCCTGAAGAGAATCAATCTACATGGAGGAGCTCATTGACAAGCTGCAGCTGATATCAGACCTTGCATCAGTCATTGTTTCAATCAGCCTCTGTAACTGAAGATGCCTTTTGTTTTAGTGATAACACACACCAGCTTTAAGCCTTGGTCCACTGCTTTTTTTCTTACATGTAAACCTCCAGTAAGGCTGTGATTCAGCTGTTTGTAGAAGGTACGTCCAAGCAGACATAAACAGCCACTTGAACCATCTCCTCACATTAATCACAGGCAGAGTTTAGTACTCGGAATGAGTTACATTGGAGCAATGTGAGCTATTTCATGGTCTGGATACATGTGGCATGCATGTCTTTTCACTCTATTTCCTCCATATGTTTTGCACCTGAAAGTCTTCCCACTTCCCTTCAGCTGCATGTGTGCTGTTTAGATGTATAGTTGGCTAACTGCACATCTATCCTCTGTGTGCAGATGACCTTTTTGATATGGGGGGGGGCATTGAATTAGCACAAGTTGTCATCAAAACTATGTTGGCATGTGTTTTGTGTCTGTAGCTCTCCTCCTCTGCACTCTGGAGGTTCTTTTTGAAGTCTTTGATCCTCTGAAGCTCTGTGGATATTTCAGTCCAGGCATTGTTTTGTTCTGTTATTGTAGAGGAGCCTTTGGAAAACTGCATGCATGTCATACTTTTACCATCAACTGTGTTAGACAGAACAGCATTCACATCATAGTATCGAATGTTTTTGCTGAAAGTTTACCACTGTAGATCGACTCGAGGACTAATTTTGCTTTATTTATTTTCAAATACTGCAAAGCTTTACTTCTCTTCCGCTCGGCAGGGATTTCTCTCCCCACACTGCGTCAGACGGCTGGTATGCACAGCAGCAGAGCTGTTCTCTGCTCCCCTGATGCAGCACAGCCCAGTCGGCTCCATTCCCCCTGGCCTGCAAGACCTAATCCTTCGTCATCAGCTGTTTCCTGGCTCTCCGGCCTCTGTGCATGCCAGTCGCTCAGGGAAAATGTGCTTCACATTATGACCATGCAGAAAACATGCCAGGAGTCTGATTCAGCTCACATGTGCCGGGATGTAACAGTTTGAACTCAGCAGAAAGTTTTGAAACACATTGATCCCATTCTGTCCTCTTGTGATTTATCCTCTAATGGCTGAACACACAGCTGTTCAACAGTCAGGCTCTTAATCTCAGTGAGATGTTGTTTAAAAGTAAGTCAGAGCACTCATTCATACTATCATATTACTCTTAAAGTTAGGGGTTTTTTTAACATACGAACAGCTTCTGACTCACTGACTGTGGTGGTCATCTCTTCTGATTCATAATTCATCATTCATTCTTCTGAACTGAGCCGTTACTTATTTGATTGTCCACTCACTTTACGTTCTTCTAGGTCACTTCTCCTTAAATGCTGTACTTAAAGACTCTGAGTCATATAAGCTTTAATAAAGAGCACTAAGTGGTGCAGCCTGCGATACAGCATCCTGTACGGCTGCCTGTCCATCTGGACGTCTCCCCTCTTCCCCTGCTTCTATCCCCCTTCCCGCCCACTCACTCAGCACTGACAGGCAGCTGCATCCCATCTTCAGGCAGAGCACAGAGACACTCCTACAAGAGGACAAAGTGTCTTCTTAAGTCATACTACTGAAATCTTCAATAACTAGCCTTAAAATGCTAAGAAAGGTGTTATTCTCAGACTGCACAGATATGGATAAAGGCATGGGAAGTACCCATTTATTTAATCATTTCTACCCAACTTTTTTGTTTTTTGCTTGTTTCACAGGGAAATCATTTTTCCTCTATTTTTATAATTTAAGCATAGTCTGAAAAAGAACAAGACTTTTGTACTAAAAAAATACAGTTACTCTTATTTAAATTTACTTAAGTAAAAGGAAAAGTACTGATCTAAAATTCTACTCATTCAGTTCGATTTAATTTAAAGTTTGCTTAAAATTATGAGGAGCTACTGAGGAGTTAAATGGTAAATATCATATTTCCTCACATGCAAGAAAAAAAATAAAAAATAGATCCCAAACCAGGTGGTTTAGTCAAGTAAAATTGAAAGTGTTGATTAAAGTCATATAGAGTTAAATTTAACAAATGTCAATATTGGTCCACTCTTCATATAGTTAAACATGCAGTGTGCAAAATTGGGGAATCTTAGCAACATCTGGTAGTCACACTAGGCTGCAACGCTCATTTCTACAGTAATGGTTAGAAATGATGGATCCATGGAGGGGACTCTATGTATGAATCAAAGTCTTATTTAAGGTGATAAACGTTCATTTAGATTATTATATTTATTTGTATTACTTTCGTTTCTACCAAGTTTGATTCCCTGAATGCTCCAAGGCAAAATATTATGCACTGCACATTTAAACTGCACCTTTGAAAGTGTTCAGTATTAAAATATGACAGAGCTGCTGTAACTCTTGAAAATCTGTGACAAAGTGAGTTTCCTCTGGCGAGATAAAGCAGCTACCTCATATCAAGGCAACGCAAACTGATGGAAAATACGCACTATGCAAGCTCCTAAAGCCCCTAAAGCAGGGGTGTCCAAACTTTATTCACTGTGGGCTGCATACAAAAAAGAATAAGGATGGTGGGGCCACTTTCATATGCCTCACCTTGAGGATAGTAAAGTTAGTAAAACCAGTGTTATGATGGTGAAGATATTCTCAGTGATTAAGTATGCTTGAATGGATAGTTAATGGCTGACAAGGCAATTAGACAATCATTTTAAGGATTTTAGGGAGACCAATCAGATTTCAGGGGGCCCTGGTTGGCCCTGGCTACTTCTGCCTCTGCCTCTAAAACACCATTGGTGTTGCTTTTAGCTTTTGTATCCATCAGGGCTTCATAAATAAAACTATTGTTATTTTTTTGGTTGCCAATATGTGTTTTTATTTACAGTGTTGTCTTCATTTAATCACAAAAAAACTCAATTCAATAAATGTATTTTTATTTTATTGCAAGGCCAATCAAAAATGGACCTCAGGCCGTATTTGGCCCCCGGGCCACAGTTTGAAGACCCCTACCCTAAAGTCACAGGTGGGATCTCTAACTTGGTGGATAACTTCCCTCATGGTGCAAATGTGTCTCACATCAAAAACGGCAACAATCCATCAGAAATATGAACAAAAAAAACCCAAGCAGGGATCGCCGTACACTCAACAGTGTGGGTCGGGACTAAAAAGTGGGTCATGATGAAGCTGTTTCCAGTGGGTCACAAATGAGTCCCATGAAGAAAAACTGTGGCAAAAAGTTAATGATGTATAAAGGCTATACATAGACATACAGAGCATATAAACATTTTGTTTAGGTTTTCTTGTGTTGGCAAGTAAATTTCAATATTCTTATTTTCTTAAGATTTTGATTAATCAATCTTCTTTCCTGGATAACAAAGCTGAATTTCCCAAGATCATTAGCACATTTCTTGAGAAATTTCCAAAGCTGTCTTGGAAAAAAATGGAGTTAAATAAAATGTATGCATACTTGTCCTTCTGTAATAATGTGCTTTTTAAAACTTTTTTTTCTTTTTCCCCACCTTATATGTTCCTTTCATGGTCCAAATTGTAACATTGTCATAAATACATTGAAGTGGTTGAATGTTTTAAAGAATTTGGGTTGTGATTTTATCTTAAGGGATGCACAGATGCATCAGTAACCACTGATGCTAAGCTAGCATGCATCTGAATGTTTGCTGTACTGGAATGAAAGGCTTTATACGCCATTCAGTCGGTGTCAGCAAGACTTGAATTCAAGAAAAAGTTACAGTTTGGACCATAACTGGAACAAGATGGACAAGACAAAAGAAAAGTGTTTAAAAAATCATTTTACAGGGGGTCCTAACCCACCAGATGAAAACCACTGTTATATATGTTAGTTGTGTTTGGGTCCCTGCTGGGGTTCTTTTGCTCAAGTTTCTGGTGAATTGATGTTGTTTTTGATGTGAGATACATTTGCACCATGGGGGAAGTTATCCACTGAGTTAGAGCTTCCTGTGACTTTAGGGGCTTCTAAAGGGTGCATAGTGTGTATTCTTCATCAGTGTGCGTTGCCTTGCTATGAGGTTGACCCTGCTTTGTTCTTGCCAGAGATTTTCAAGGGTAGCTGCTGCTCTGACCCACTAGTTCAGAACCACTATAGTGGACTTTCTTGCAGAATGCACCTTTCACACTGTCCTGCCTATATTTCAAGCGAAGGATTGTGGCGTTTTCTTTCAGTTGTATTGATATAACATCAGAAATGTAATATTTCTCTCTGACTTTTCTGCAGTAGGGGAAATGCTGATTTTTTTTTTTACAGCAGGAAGCTTTGCTCCCCATCTGAATCTTTTTAAGCGCCCTTCTTCTCTCTCCGGAGTTTGTGCTGTCCAACAAAAACATGCTGTAGTTGGCGATACAGTGCAGTAAGATGGGAGGACAAAAGAAACACGTCTGTTGCTTTTACAAGATAAGAATATCCCTCATAGTGGAAAATGAGACTGATTTGGATTTTTCTCAGTTTGTCTCAGTTATATACTGCTTTCAGCGATAACATCATAGAGCTACATTGGTATTTATCTTCTGATTTGATAATACCCATGCATAGAAAGAAACACCCAAGAAAGCTATTTCAGGATTGTTTCTGGAAATGTCAAAATTATCATCACTCTTACATATACATGCCAGATGTGAATAAGTAAATTATCACAAAGATTGATGCTTTCCTGTCACCATGTTCTCTCCTTTTCCCATCCTTCCAACATTATCGTGTTCAGCGAAACAAGAATTTTAAAGCCAGTTACCCTAATTGTATTCAGCTGTTTCTGTTTCTTATTTTCAGAGGGGCGTGGGTGTGTAAGAGTAGAGGGACTGAAAGTGTGTGAGTGTAGGATCCATTTCTCACAGGGCAGGCCAGGGGTCTCATACCTTTAAGTGTTTGTTGGACGGCCGGTGTGCAGGAAAAAGGAGGGTAACAGCGTGCAGAAGGGTGGGGAGGTCTCATAAGAAAAACGTAGGAGGATATGGTACTGCTTATGCTAGCAAATGTATCTGATTTCCCTTTATTCCCTGTGAGCAGAAACAGTTTGAAGCACAAAATTACAGCCTAACCAGTTTTAGTTTTCATAACTTCATGATTCTTTCTCTATTTAGGTTGCAAAATGAGTAGAAAATTAGATCATTAAGCTGATATCAAACACTAGCCACATCAGAGGCTGTCATTCTACAGCCGTCTCTGTTTTACCCAGAAGCTCTTTACATCCCTCTGCAGCCACTACAGACAGCATTTACGGCTCTGTTTGAAAGGGGCAAACCAAAATCCACAGTTTCCCAAACATGTGTTTCCTCAGCTTGAGAACAGAGTCACTTTGAGGTAAGACCACTCACAGTCACTGTTTTGCCTCGTGCAGAAGAGAATAAAACTTGAGGTTGGTTTAGGAAAAGGAATTAAAGGGCTGATGTTTGAGTCTGAAAAGGCAAGCTTGAAATTGTTTATAATTTTGAGCCAAGTTTCAGGATATAAGCTGTTGTTAGCTGATAATCTTTTCCAAGCAACTCTTCACTGATTGGTAAGTGAAAGTGAGTTATTTAGTATTACATCTAAATTTTAAACAACATTTTTGTGTCTCAATCAGTCCTTCAAACAATATTTAGTACAGATATACTGATTTTAACAATCAGGACCGTTACCCATGTTTGAAATAACAATTTAGCCAATGGTGGACATCAATGCAGATGTTTTGTTTTGTTACCACTTGTGGTGTAACGCTCCCACAATGCCAACATTTTCTCTCATGTTTGACCATGAAAACAAATCAGTTTTTCCACTAGGTCACATTCTGCCCAACAATACATCTCTACTCTGAATCAGCTGTTAGGTGTGTGAGATGCCACGATTACATTGATAAGACACAACAGATAAACATCTGCTACAGACTTAAGTTCAAGCCAGCATTATTTGCTGATCATCAATGTCTGTCAAAAGAGCAGACACTGATGTTTAACTGATGCATCTGTGCATAAAATAAAGTATGATTTTAAATGTGTTTATTGGTGTGTTTTTAGTAATTGCAGTTTTTATTCAGTCATTAAACAAACTCCAAACATTTTACCGAGTATAGATATTTCAAACAGAGTCAGTAGTCTTGTGTTGAGTAATGACTAAAAAGGCATAGGCAGAAGCAAACTGCTCATAAAAGGTCATTGAAAGTGGATTACATGGTTTTAAATTATGTTGGTGTCATTCAGAATTTAACCCCAACAATAAAAACCCATCTCCTCTTTAAACCTTGCCATCAACATTTGACAGAAATTTTCAGGCTTGGATCAAAGGTGTTTTTTTTAGTGATTGTTGCTGCAAAAAACACCAGATTTTGAAATGAGAGCAGTGGAAGTTGCACTTTTTTGTTGCTTTATTTTTTTCCGTGTCACCACATGAGCAAGAAGATCAGTAGGATATTTGTGATTGGTTTTAGTGTTTTAAGTATCCTCCCCAAAAAAGGCTGAAGATTTCGAACAATCAGTCAAAATAAGATTTATTTGACGTTTTAACCCTCTAAGCCCACAGCTTTTTAAAAACTATTTTGTCTCACCTGGACTTATTGTCTTGAAAAGCTTGTGAAACATCAACTGTGTTGTGCACAGTCAAGAATCCTTTTTCCATGACAACCCGGGTTTTAAGGATAAATGTACTGTAGTAGTGTCAATTGAATCTTTAAAAAGTTATGGGACTATAAAGACAAAGCAACAACTATACAGAAATTAAAACTCAAAGATTTTTATGTGTAACACACAGCAAACAATAGTGACTAAGACTTTTTGGGGGGTACAGTCTTGTTTTCCCATCTCTTGGTGACCAAAAAGCCTTTGCACTTTTTCTATATTGTCTGACGATGAACCATTTTTCAAAGCAATCCCTGTCTGCAGAGATACAGAGGGGTACAACACAGGCTCTCTGTCTCTTTTTCTCTCCATTATGAGTCATTCAGCCTCTCTCCTCCAGTTTCTAATTTTATACATGCGCTGTTTGGCAACAATGACATGATGATGGAACAGCCTGCCATTGGTTGTCACATCTGTTTTGGGAGCTCAAGATGGTGGCTAATGCTACGCTAGTGGCAGAAACAATCAAAAATTGATTAGATAATGGATAAAAAGACTTTCGATATCAGAGTGACTGGTGTGGATCTAATCTTTTAAATGCCCAGGGAAGTTTCCCAAGTTCCAGGATTGTTACACAAGCTTCCTAGTGTCATTAAATCGGTGAAATGGAGGGCTTCCAGGGGAAAAAGTGGCCATGACTTATGGTTCAAAAGATATTTAACTTTTTACAACCTGTGTCTCTTCTTGTCATATATGACGTCGGTCTCAGAGGGTTTTAAGGGTTCAGATAAACAAAAATTATTAGTAATCACAACCGTGTTCATGAAGTACTTAGCAAAATAAAAAAATGTTATAATACAGAAAATAAAGAAATATTTATATTAGAATAACCTCCAAAAAGGTCAACCAGAGTTGATTAAACAGTCTCTGCCAAGTAGAGGGAATTTCTCTCAACATCATGCCTGATGATTGGTTAAATTTGCACCAAAGTTGCATTGATTGGACAGAAACTAGAGGACAGGGACTGGTTGACTCTGTGTAAATTGTTGCATTAGTGACATTGCAATCCTGAAAAGACTGAAAAGAATGTTAACAATAGATGTTAGTACTTCAGTGGTGAAACAACAGTGAATGATCTTCCAGCTCTGCTGCTTTTTTAATGGCTCCACTGCAGGCCGCATAAGACTGTGGCATTTCCTGCTTATAGTAACTCACACGTTCTGACAGCATGTTGATGACATGTGTGCCATCAGAGCTTAAAAACAGGCGTCTGCTCATGAGCCTGTAGTTCATCAGTCATTATTACAGCTTTGGTAATGTACATAGGAGGACAGTGAGGCTGCATAAAGGATCTGCTGCTCAGGGACCAGAAGGTTTTCCTCTAGGGACTGGGGGTGGGGGGTTGGCCTGTCTAAGAAGAGTGATAAAAATGGAGGTTTGTTTTTACAAAGACACACAGGTCATTTTTTTCCCACAGAGCTCGCCAAAGAGGCATAAAAAAATGAAAATAAGACAAGTAAGGCAGCAGCTATACTAGCAGACATGATATATGCCCTACTTAAGTGTCCAGTGACAACTCATGGTCTGTCTTATCTGAGCTGTAATTGTTTGCATTGGAAAGAAATGACCACAAAATTTGGAAATGTTTGTTTTGCATATCGGCTTCCTGTTCACTTCAGCAGATTAAACATGGCTGTGTGCGATGTAAGGCTGTGTGTGTGCTCCCTCTGCTGTCTCCCTTTGCACTTTGATGTGGTTCTCTCCCATAAATTGTATTCTGTATGTCTGCATGCTCTTTTTCCACTGTCTGATGCTGTGTGCAGCACTCCTGTGGTGTCTATGGTTTGTCATGCTTTGTCATTGGTCTAATTGGTCTGGGTGTTTTTTTTTTAAGCTGGTTGTTTTTGTTTCTCTCTGAAGTTGTTTTTACTCATTTCTGATTGTGAGCTTGCATCTTTTCTGTGTAGCCTGTTATTTTAAGCATCATTTCTCTTTGTAAAAGTTTCATGATGTGCAGGTTTTCTTCTTCTCATTGTGGCATTTCTTGTTATCTCTGTGAGTATTTGGTCAGTGGTTGTGGTGGTCTGTTGTGTCATTGATGCATCAGTGCTTTACACCCACACAAGGCCAGAAAACGTCTCACACTACAGGAAGTCAGAGCTCTCCAGCTGCACTTTGAGAGTTTTTTTTTTTTACATCTTTCTCTACTTTATTATAAATTACATGTTTCCCTCTCTTTCTCTTTCCCCCATGGGACACTGAAGCAAACAGTTGGCTTCAAATGATGTTCACGAAGCAGTTCCCACCTTTTTGTGTGCTGCTTCATGACTGCCAGATGTTAGAACATGCAGCTACAGTATATATAGATAATCCCAGTGGTGGGATTACAGGCTGCTGTGGGACTGAGGCTGTGCGTGGGCTGCGTGCACCCTGCTGAGGTTGATTTTAACATTCTTCCTCATTAGCTGGTGACACTTTGAGTGTTGCGGGATTGTTTTTGAAACCAGGAAGGGTCAATCAGCCACCATATTCCCAGCATCTGTGGGAAAACTCATACAGTGGGGCAACAGTTTATATTTCATGGTGATTACGGTGCCATCACTTGCATAAACACTGCTTGTTTTTGTCAGACCTCCATAATCATTGCATGAAAGGGATATCCCATTTCAGAGTTAAGAGGACAAAAATAAACATCTTTTAGGGAAATGTTTTGCAGATAAACTAGACTTTGCTTGCTTAATCCTTGTCTTGGATGCTCCATGCTGTGAATTTTCTCAGAAAGTCTTCTCTTGTCCCTGTTAGGGTGCACTACACAAGGCTGTTTCCCCTTGCCATGTCAGAGCATAGCAGTCCCCCACACTGCTATTGTACTCACAATGTTCCAGGCCCAACTAGACCTAAGTACAGTTCTCCCCTGTACTTCCATCCTCCCATTGTAATACAACATAGGCAGGTTTTCCTATGCAGAGTTTGGGAACACTTCGGCTCATAGCTGACAAAATGAAAGTCATGAAATTTTCAAATATTTCTTTTAAATGAAACACCAGTTTATGACTAGAACATTGTATACAGGCCTTCAAGAAACTCTGAGCTAGATATTAAGCACATCTAGAGTTCTGCTTGAAATGTTTCAAATATCTACCAGTGGATCCTGATCCAGAGGTTCATGACCCCTGGTCAAGAAAAACTGTTGCATTAATTAAATGTCATGTGCATTTCGCCTGTGCTTGTGCTCATGCATGGGCAACTGCTCCCACCTCTTTCAACCATGCTGCTTTTTGCAGCCCTCCCCCACCCCAGCTGCTCCTTTATGCTATATCTGACTTAGTGTCATTCCGTTGTCATTGATGCCTGCTCTGCTTTAGGATTATTGCCGCTTCTCTCCCTGCCTCAGGCTTTCCTTGTAGGCACAGGAAGAGCAGGAGTGTGTGCTGTTCCTGCTTGATGCTTTCCACATGGTCTTGTTGAAGGGCAGGGGGATCCCAGAACAGCCACACCGCCAAATATGAATAACAGCAATGAGAGCAAAATCAATAACCACTAATCAAGAGGAAAATTTGAACCATGTTTTAACGTTTTTTCCTCAGTCTAACGAAGCAACTCTTGCAGGTTATTTAAGTTCCCAAAAATTTGATATTCAAGCTTCATACTCATTTTTCTGTATTAGCCATGATCTTAGTCGGTACATTCTATCTTAAGTGTTCCTCAGATTTCTTCAAAGGCATCCTTTTAAAGTCCCCCACCACCCATCAGTCAACATTTAACCTCATCATGTTGCAGTAGCCAAACACTGTTTTTCCGTTCTTTTTAAAGTCACTAAAATAAGAGATGAATATGATATTCTTGTTCAGTGAAGGATGTTTTTCTCTGTTTTATCTTTGATGTAAATTCATATCCTGCTGTTGCCCCAGTGTACCTCTTTGGTCAGTTTTTGCAAGAAATAGCATCAGCAACCAGTCACAATAACATTCGTCAGTCCTAATGCTGCCAAGTGACACATGCCTTTGGCGTCCCTGCATTTGTCTGTTGTCTTTCAAAATCATCATCACTGACACTGAGGTTAGTGGTTCTGTTAAGTGCTGATGTATTGCTTCCTCAGGGAACGGGTCCATCGTCCCTGCCTGCTGGGGCCCGGAGAGGATAAGGTGATTCCAATCCCTTATTCCCGTCATCATCACCAGCAGGGTCCCAAGTGTATCAGCGGTCCTGGGAAAGTTTGAGGGAAGTGCTGTGGGAACGTGAACTGTACGCAGAGAGCAGTGACAAGAAGGGAAGGGGGGGGGGTCTGTGTGTGTGTAGTGGGTAAGGAGGATGGAGGGGTGAAGTGTGATGCAGCATGAGCTTGCGTGTACATTGTGTGTGTAGCATGTTCCAGTAATGTGTGTACGTGTACAAACTTAAAGGATCTCTCTCTCTCCATCTGTCTCTCTATCTGACACTCTTTCACCCTTGTTTATTGGAAGCAGGAGGAGGGGGAGGAAACGGACCAGTCATGTTTTCGGAACAACTCAAGAGCTTTTCCTTTTGGGAGCGGAAGCACTGAAGGCAGTTAATTTTGAGAGACAGTGGTTCTGGTTTAAATAAGGGCTTTGGGTTTGCCATGAAACTTTGACAATTTTAACATCCTGACCAAACTGATGTCATCCTTCATCTTTTTTAGAGCATCAAAATATCTAAGAGACAGTTCTCAGTTCACTTTAATGTTCTTTATTGGACAGGTGGTGATGCCGGATATGTTGAAATGATGAATGAAAGCTTGTAATACTTCCAGATAAGATGGTGAATCATCAAATCTAAAACATATGTTTCATCGGTACAGAAAGATACTCAATGCTCTTAAAATAGAGCTTGTCAAATTGGTTAATTATGTAAAGATGTTAAATGGGGTTTGATTTCACAAGATTTGTTTCACAATTTTTTCCAACTGCCTCCCTCTTTCTATTCCTCCTCCACCCTCGCTCTTCCCAAGCACCGCTCTTCCGCCCTCTCTCTCTTTCCCACCCTCTCTTGCGTACAGGCCTGTGATCCATCCTTAACTGTTTCCAGACGTCTGAGTGCTGCAGGCCTTAACCCCCCACCCCACCCTCCCTCCTCCCTACTCCCAAACAAAATAACAAACCATTTCTTCCCGTCCTTGGCTCTTCCTTCTTACTTTGCAGTGAAATTGAGCCTAATGACGCAGCTGCTTCAGCAAGAGTCCCCTTCACCTGCAAAGCTTTAAGATTTCTGTTGTACAATATGATATCCTGACAGAACTCTTTCACAATCTGATCCATGCTGCAGTGTCAGCAGCCTGTGTGAATGCCCTCATTTTTACTTTTGTTTACACCAAAACCAATTAATGGCTCAGCATGGCTCTAGAATAGCTCGGGTGCGGCATTGTTGCCAGCGAGCGTGTTGCAAAGCTGCACACAGTGACCCGTTTGTTGGTGGGTAGAGCGCTGGTGAGACAGGAACAAAAAGAGCCAGACATTGTCGCTCTGTCCTGGTGCAGCGAGGCATCAAATACCTCCTGAGAGAGATGCATGTGCACCTCAGAATGTGGATGCTGACCAGAAACTAATAAAAGAAGAAGACCCACTTTTACTCTCTGTTTGTTTCAACTTGGGTTATCTCCTTCAGTTGTGGATTGTTTGTAAAACTCTTTCTACACACTGGAACTCATGAGGGTAGAAGTCAATCAATGATGGCATGCAACCTTATTAAGGGCAGAGGTGCAGGGGTTAGCTCTGTTGCCTCACAGCAAGAAGGTCCCTGGTCCGCTTCCCCATCAGGGCCTTTCTGTGTGGAGTTTGCATGTTCTCCCTGTGCATATATGGGTTCTCTCCAGGCACTCTGGCTTCCTCCCAATACCTAAACATGTCCATTAGGTTAACTGGGGACTCTAAATTGGCCATAGGTGTGAATGTGAGTGTGTATGGTTGATGGTCTGTATATGTCAGCCCTGGTATTGACTGGCGACCAGTCCAGGGTGTACCCCGCATCTAGCCAAATGACAGCTGGGAAAGGCTCCAGCCGCCCCCCCCCCCCCCAACAGGATAAGGGGTATAGAGAATGGATCGATGGAACCTTATAAAGACTTATAATAGCCTAGATTTCCTCATGTTTTTGTTTCTTTTTAACAGACTAACAGAATCAGCTCTGGATGGAAGGAAATAATTCCTAAAATACTGACAATAAATGACAGAAGATAGAGTACTGTACAGAACTTTCAGGCATGTTTGGGACAAAATTTAGGCTGAAGTAAGGTCTCATTGTGGTGAGATGCATGAGGGCACTATTGGGCGGAAAGAAGGATTGATACAATGCCAGTCATCATCTGGATGTCTCTGCATATTACCAGTAGAAAATAATTTCTTGAAAAAATAAAACACGGACTAGACCTTTAGGGCGAAGTAAGGGGTAGATGTGACGAGTAAGCATGGTGCAAGGCACTCATTCCCAAAGTCTAGGACAGGACCCATTAGTGGGTCAAGGGAAGGACATGGGACATTTATTTCTGCATCACACATTATAGCCACCATGATAAAACTCAAAACAAGACTCTGTCAATCTTGACTCTGGCTCCCTTCAGCACCCTCTCCAGCTCTAGGTTGTGGCACATCAGGCCCAGTGATGAATTCACTCCCTACATGGCTAAAACTTGTGCATAAGACTGTACTTCAAAAAGGATACATGAAGTTAATCAGCACTTTTTCTTCTTTTTATGCAGAACAAACTGATTTGAAGGCCTCCACCATGAGGAGGGTGACTCCATCCATGCTCCAGGTGACAGTCACAGTTACAGGTAAGTTCTCAGAAGAGAAAAAATCTAGTTTGAATTAGGGATGCACCAAAATGAAAATTCTTGGCCGAAACTGAAAACCGAAAATGAGGAAACCAAGGCTGAAAACCGAAAACCGAAAATGAGGAAACCAAGGCTGAAAACCAAAACACTGAAATAAATTATTATGCCAATTATTAGTACCATTGCATTTATGGCTATGACTGTGTACCAACCTCACTAAAATCAATTGCAATTGCAAAAATTAATATTAATGCTTCAAAGAATAAATCAATTAAAAAATTATGTAAATATTTATTAAGCACTTCATTCCAACAATACACAATATAAAATAAAATAAAATACAAAATAAAATATTTAAATTGACTGCACTCATGTATACATTTTATCAGTGGTTCTCAGCCTTTTTTCGGTCATGTACCCCCTGTGAAGTGTTTTTTCAGCCAAGTACCCCCTAAACAGCGCAAAGCTTTTTGGCCAAAAAGAAAGACATTAAAGAGTGCTGTGACAGCCGTCTGATTCATCAAACTTTGTAACTGATAAACACTTTCAAATAAATATTTGAATTTTTTTTTCATACATTTTAAATATTAAAAATGCATGACTAAAGTCATGGCACATCTTCTCATCTCTAAATGTGGGAATTCAAATTAATTTAATTTAAGGCTTTAAACCCAGAAGTGTGCAAAGCTCTGCTCGGCTGCAGTGGTCACTCTGGAACAAATTGGAAATAAAAACACAGAACTAGAGAGAACTAAAAACCTGTAAATAATAAAAAAAAATATAAAAAAGACTTAGTGAACCTAGTTATAGATCAGCATTTCTTCACAAAAAATAAATAATTAACCGTTTTTTGAATGGAAAGGTTGTGAATACAGTGATTGACAGGCATGTGCCAGTGTGGGTCAAACCATTCTGCCATGGGGGAGACTCAGGGGGTTTTAGGGTGATTAAATTTAAGAGCCTACAAAATATTAACTCCAGTTTATAAACTTAAGGTCCTTACACTCTATACGCGTTTTTTCCATGCAAATTATTTACACAAAATATTTACATTTAGCACCTGTAGCGAGTCAAAGCAAGCTTCCACACCTGCAACATAATTTCGCAGCGCGACATTGCTGCGGATATTTAATAAGCGCATTTGCGCTCATGTGGACATGTCCGGCTGCCTGTTGCCTGTCTCTCTCTCTACCAGGCTAAAAAAAAAAAAAAAAAAAAAAGAGGCAAAAACACAAGCACTGATACAGACGGGTATGAGGAAATATGAAACATCAGGTGGTGTTGGAGAGGAGGACATTTTGTTAAATATCCGCTGGAGCTGTTTCTAAACTAACGGGACTTTAGTGAAATATTTACCAACACAGTCTCCTCTGACCTCAGACAAACGACTTATAAATGCTCCAGATCAACCAGCTAAATGACTCTCCGAACAGTCTGGAGCACAAACAGGTGAGCCAGTCTGTGTGCTGTGGAGAGAGTTAACTCCTCTCACCGCGAGCCTCAGCTGTCCAATATTGTAACTCTTATTGATCATATTTGACATAGAATGAATGAAAAGTCAGTCCCTCCTCTTACAAACTTGGCTGGCACAGTGAATGAAACCGTGAAACAAAACGGCACTGACAGCCTGGCTGTGCAGTGCCGGCTGGAGTGAAGGACAGAGAGGGACAAACCTCCTTTTATCTTCCGCTGCAATAAATATCACTGTTTATCAGAGGACAGAGAAAACACACCGCAGACGTTCGCAGCACAAATGTGATTTTAGAATGTAATACACAAGCAAAATCGTGTCGCTCCTGACATGCAAAGAAAGGCGCTATTTTTCTTAAATAGTCTGCATGTATTTTAAAATCTCGCCAACCCCCTGGAGTGCCTTCACGTATGCTACCCCTAATCGAGAACCACTGATCCAAGCGCGTGCTGGCCGCGGTTTTTGCTTGTGTCATCACAACGTCGTGTTTCGGCCTTGTTGTTTAGGCGAAAAAAGTCTTTGCACTTTTGGGCCATTTTCGGCCGAAAATTTTCGGTGGACGAATTTTCGGTGCATCCCTAGTTTGAATCACAAATGCATTTTCAGGGAAGCATATTTAAATAAAGTGAAGCTGGAGAGTTGGAGTGGGTCCAATTTTAAAAAACAGATTCTTTTTTTTTAGAAATCATTTATTTGATGTCAAGTTAGTGAGATTACACAAAACTTTGATCTAAAAGAGAACAAATGCAGTAAAACTGATCTCTGTCATTTCAAATGCATTCATCACTGACAAGGCATCATTATCCTCCCACATTTCCACCCCAGATGCCTTATATCCTTCATCGTTTAGAGATAGAACAGGATCTGGCATGTATTGTTGATTTAACCTTTGACTTCATGGTGCTGTCTCTTTGACCCCCATTCTGACCTTTTCTCCCCTGTTGTGTCAAATCAAGCTCTGCTGTATCTCTGCGCTGAGCTGAGCTGTGTGGAGATCACACCGGATGAGAAGGAGCTCGTCCTGTCCCGAGGCTCCTCTCTCACCCTCACCTGCTCCGGATCAGGGGAGACCACCTGGGAGTTCAAGAGGGAAGACGTGCCGTTCTTCCAGCTGGAACAGTCTCAGAGCTACAGCATTGAACAAAGCAGCGTCACATCCAGTGTGCTGACTTTGTGGAACGTGAGCTGGAAGCACACAGGGGTGTATGTGTGTATCGATCGACTCAACTGGGAAATTAAGGAAGTTTCTGTTTTTGTCCCAGGTGAGGCCTGGCTTATTTACATTTGACTTGAATGTTTAGTGTCAAAGACAAATCATATAGCCTCAGCATTTGTTGTCCTGTTGGAACATCTCATTCATGAAAAGATGTCTCTCCATTCCATTTGACAAATGTATTCTTTCAGATTTGAAATATAAAATGCACAGTTTCAGTACATTCAAAACTTGTTAAATATTTTATCTTAATATTTGTTGTTTCTGTCATCTCAACTGTTGTGATGTTTTCCTATTCAAAAAATGATTGAGTAAAAATCAAGAGCTTGACACAACAGGATAGATCTTATATTAAAGTTAACTCAAAACAGAAACATACTGATTAAAAAGACTTTATATAAACTGGCTGCATGGAGCAGTACTTACAACTGTGTACTTCCAGCAAATAAATTCTTTGCTTCCGTCCCAGATAAACCATGAATAACAAGTAAATACTGATCTGCCTAAATAACTAAATTCTAAGTAGATTTAACTATTGCAAGTTTATATTAATTTTAGTCAAAAAGTTGTAATGCAATCAAGTTTTTGAACAAATTTATCCCAAGCCTAACCTATCATCTCAAATTCAGCCTGCTTACAATTTTAAGACCTCACAGATATGAAATGTCTTTAAGTTAAAACAAGAAGTTGCTGGCATTGGGCATAAACCTTGTATCTCCTTTTTTCATTTTTTTTTTCTCTAAATTAGTGAGATTGGTCACCTTTTACATCTGTCAGTGGTTTTGTCAAGCAATAAAAAGTGTCCAAAATACTGACTATGACCATTTAGTGTTAAATTAATTGAAATATACAAAAATTTGTATTCCTTGAAAGTGGTGATTAAAGTGATGTAGTGGTGATTTTGGAGATACAAGGTTTTGGCCTGTTGCCAGTGAAGTCTTACTGCAGTATTTAAAAACAAACTAGTCCCACCAAAAACTTCACCAATGCAAATAAAAATCCAAAAATTTAATGAGAGGACGACAAGAAGCTCTTGCAAAAAACAAAAAGCGTATTAGATCTTTTTGTTTTGTAACTTTCACTTAGATCGCGTCCTTACCATTCAATTTTTGTCGGTAGAAAATGCTGACTCGTACACAGTGCATTCACAAAGTTGCACCCTTGTGCTACAGTTGTTTACATATATTTCTTCTCAATAATCTACACTTAGTGCCCTATGATGATAAAGTGAAATCGCTAAAAATGAATCTAAATGACTGTAGCAGCAGCCTGAAACACAGCAAACTTGAAAGAAGTGAAGGAGGTCTGCATACTTTCTAAATGCACTGTATACTGTATAAACAGAACACTTCAAGGATATAAACTTGGAAGTATGGAGCTCTGTGGTACAGTTGTTTGACACTAGTTAATCATCAAGAATATCAAACAAGTTGTGTTTCTGTCCATAGATCCTGATGTTTGGTTCATAAATAGCTCACACGGCATGGTTGCCAAAACCAGTGAGGAAAGCACCATCCCCTGTGTGGTCACTGATCCCAACATCAACGTCACCCTGTATGAGAAGGACACCGATGTGCCCGTCAAGGGGTTTTACATTCCCAGTGAGGGTTACAAGGCACCGCTGGAGGACAGGACCTATGTTTGTCGAGGAGAGATGAAGGGAGAGGTGAAAGAGTCTCAGGCCTTCAACGTCTACAGCATCGCTGGTGGGTGTTCAGCTTAAAAAGCTTTGATCAGACAAACATCCCTTAAAATATAAAGATTTGGTTCTCATCAGCGCTCCCCTGTGTGTACTGAAACTCCAAAGAACTTAAAAACATGGTTGGCCCCTTTCATTCGGTGTCATCCCACACTAAACTATAAAAGTTAATGAGTGTATCAGTGCAACATAAAAGCTCATAAAATCTTAATGTCTATTACTTCAAACAGCTTATGCAGCATAATTTGCAAGTTTGAGTGCCAGAGCAATGCACTGCTGAACTGGCAGGAAAAGTTATTTCCATATTAACACAAATGCATTTGGTAAAGGTTTGCTAACATTAAGAATTTCTGGACACACTGAGGTAAAAGGCTTTTCCTAATTAACATGTACAATAGAGGAGGAAGTTAGCAGAAGTTTTAACTAAAACCAATCCAGGATTTTTTTAACAGCTCATGTGATTGGTAGTGGAGCAGACTTTTGGCATATTGTTCGGATAAATCACATCACCACAACTACGCTCTCCCTTTTCCTCCCAGTCCCAGAGGCCATTGACGCCTACATCAACGCGTCAAAGACGGTCCTAAAGCAGGGCGAGCCACTCACGGTAAACTGCACCGTGCTAGGAGTGGATCTGTTGTCCTTTTCCTGGTATATCCCCAACAGAGAGGTGAGTAGGAGTGAGGCAGAATAAGAACTTTTGTTCTGCTTTCTCCTTCGCGATCACTCTCAGACCTCTGAGCTGAGGCCAAATTACAACAAGATGTAGAGACACTCCTCAATTTTTGTCCCCCTATGTAAACGCTTTAAAACATGTGGTGTTAGTAATAATCAGTCCTGCTTTGGTTCCTATTATTATGACAGTTTACCTTTGCTATTTTGTTCAGTTTTAGTAATTTTACCCTAAATTATTGAACTACAATTGGCAGCTGAAGTCAATTTATTGCACAGTCAGGCTACATAATGATGTAATTCTACTTCCTCATCATTTCACTTTCTCCCATCAATGTTAACAAGATCGAGCCATTTACAGAAGAGTTGTCCACCATGGTGCGCTCCTGCCTGATCTTCCCTCAGACCACTGTGGCCCACAGCGGAAACTACATCTGCCATGTTCATGAAAGCGTCCAAGACCAGACAGCCTCTGCCAGCATCAACATCACTGTGCTTGGTTAGAGTAACGCACGCATGCACACAATCCAAACCAAAACAAAACAAACCCATGCTGCACAGGTTATTATTATGTTTCACTGACTTAGAGAAGACTGCTTATTATGTAAACCTTCACAAGTCAAGGTGAGAGAGGTGATTCTTTTTAAGGAAATGAGGATGACCTTCTGTTTATTTCTGTTCAAAGTGTGACATAAACCATAGCCATGATGTGAATGTCCTTAAAAGCAAAGCCATCAAACATGGGGTACAGCGACTCTTTATTTAGACTTTTGGAAATAAACTGGGTGCACAAGAAGTGTTTGGAAGATGTGATGTCAACTGTAAAAGTGAACACGTGTTTTTTGCAAGCAGCAGCTTCAGAGCCAGTTACAGCAGGGTTCATCATAATGTAGTCGTCTTTATCCCCTTTGGGTAGTCACTGATTGCCTCTCAGTTGGAACATGCTTATTCCTTCTGCAGTGAGGTGTGTTATGTTTATAAAACCTTTAAATAACTTTAACCGCTGTGCTTCATGGAGACTACGACACTTTAGTAGTTCTCTCTGGACATCTCAGTGGAAAAGACAGATACTGTCTGACCACAGAAGGTCAACAACCAACACAACCAGTAGAGGACACTCTCTATCCTGATTCCCTATACACCCTGAGAAGGTTTTGCATTTTTGTACTTAAACCATAATTTGAATAAAAAATGATGTTAAAGAGACTATGTGTAGCAATAAGCCTATCAAAAATTCAATATTTCTAGGGATACATGTTGGTTAAACAATTTGCAAACGTTTTCTGAATAATTTCCAGTCAAATGCTCTATTTATACTGCAACACAGCAGCCTGCCACTAGTCGCCACTAGCTAATTATAATGACTACTGCCTGGTTGTCACAATTGTACTCAGCTTAAAGAAATGTTTCTTTGGTTGAAATTTCCTTAAATGAAAGTGAAAGTACTAGTCTGTAAAGCTACAGAAGTAAAAGTAAAACTTTTTTAATTTAAAGTTTACTTTAAGTACTGAAGAACAACAAGAGAATTTGGATCTACCACCAGATTGTTCAGGTCACACCTCTATGATAAATTAAGATACACATCAAAATCGACAGTGCTTATCAGATTTACCACTTTAAGTGTGTAGATTGGACCAAGATTTTTCAATATGAAAGAGATGCAGTAATTCTTAAAAATCTGTGGCAGGGTGGGTCTGCTCTTGCAAGAACAAAGCAGAGAGTCAACCTCAAAGCAAGACAATACATACAGTTAAAAAATATGCATGGTGCGTCCCTAAGGAACACCGACAATCACAGGAGACTCTAACTCAGTGGATAACTTCAACCATGGTGCAAATGTGTCGAACTAAAACAAAAACAATCCGCCAGAAACATGAGCAAAAGAACCCCAACAGGAATCACTGTACAACAGGCAACATCCAAACACAGTTAACTCTGCCCTTACAGCCACACTTATTTGAAATTGCAGTAGGCAGAGCTTCGATAAGTACAGTCACTCTGATTAAAACGTACTAAAGAAGAAGTCAAAGTAAGAATTTTGAATTGGCTCGAAAAGTACAAGCGCCAAAGAAAACTACTCAATTACAGTAATTTGAGCAAATGTAATTTGAGCCCATGTTTAATCCAACATACCCAACTGCTATGACATTGATAGCATCTTGTAGGAACAGTCTGGTTTTGCACAATTTCAATCTAGAAATGGGGATAAAGTTCATTTATAGGCTGTGTCCTTTCAAACTCACATAAAACAAAGCATTGAGTGATGACTTTCCCCATAGGGATGTGGACCTGTAAAGAGGGTCGAAGGCTGGCTGTGCTTGCACTGTTAACATTAGCCACATTCTGCTAACCACCTTTGACTGTAACAGTGTGACAGAGTTTACCATAGCAGAGTAAGGTTAATTTACAGAATGTATTTGATTGACTTTAGACTTGTCAGCCAAAAACTGGTTCTAAGGAACACCATGTTGCACTTTTTCTACATTGATTGTACGCTTCTGATGCTGTTGAGCATTGTTTTATTTTAGGAGATTTTAAAGCCAGAATCAGGGAACATTTGACCATGTTTTTCTACTGAAAGTTGCTGAATTGTTGATTGATGTAACCTAGTTATGTTAAAAAATAATTAAATTAAAAAAAAGAAATCAAGGAAGTATAACTTCATGACTGCAGTCACATTTGATAAAAAAGTTAG
This sequence comes from Cheilinus undulatus, assembly GCF_018320785.1. Classification (NCBI taxonomy): domain Eukaryota; kingdom Metazoa; phylum Chordata; class Actinopteri; order Labriformes; family Labridae; genus Cheilinus; species Cheilinus undulatus. The sequence continues at coordinate 24,121,925 of NC_054874.1, read as the reverse complement.
ATTTCCTTCAAGTTATGCTGAAGATGAAATGTGCTTTATGTTGCTCATGAAATAATATTCTTCCTGCAGAGCAAGGCTTTGTGAATCTGAGGTCGGCTCAGAAACAAAACATTTCAGCCAGACTCCAGGAGAACGTGGAATTGAGGGTAGAAATTGAGGCTTACCCTCCCCCTCAGGTCCGCTGGAGCAAAGACGACGCCACCATCAAGGGAGACAAAATCATCATGACAAGACAAGAGCAGGAGATCAAGTAAGACACCTCAACTGACTTCTCATACCACCTTAAACCTTAAAAATTCCCACAAACCACAAAGCCACTAAAGGCTTCATGTGAGGAGTTGTATTAAGTTAGTCAGCCTCTGGAGGTGTCAGGCTGTTGTCAGTCATCAGCTGATAAAATCTCCCCAAACAGTCTCCAGAGGGCAGCAATCCATCACTCATCACACAGGAACCATAAACACAAGATGGTTGTCACAACTCACTAATGGGTTTAAAAAAGGGGCCAAATGATGTTTTAATTAAAGGGCTGTTGCAAACAAAATAACTACAACTAACTAACTGTTTTGTTATTTTCTATGACCTTAATTGCTCAAAAATAAATCTAGAATGTTGTTGTTGAATACAATGAATGGAACGATTATGTCAATACTGACACTTCTGCCATCCATCATGGTAAGTGACGTTATAATAGTGACATGTCTGCAAAAGGGCTCTGAATAGATGATCTTTTTAAATTTCCCCACATGTTTACATTCTTCTTTCTCAGGTATGTCACTGTTCTCACCTTGGTGAGGGTGAGGACTGAGCAGAAGGGCCTCTACACTGCCCACGTCACAAATGGAGATGACACAAAAGAAATGACTTTTGACCTGGAGGTCCGAGGTAGGAGGCTCTTTGAAAACATCAAATTTTCATGTACATCATGTTTTTTTAATACCAGAGAGCTCGGTTTTTTAAACTCTTAAGGTTACATTTACATATTTGCACCAATTAACACACTGATGGTAGAGGATGCTATGAAAAATGTCCATGAGTGTTAACTAATCCCATTCATACATGCTCATTCACATTCAAACCCTGCTGATGCGACAGTGGGGGCAATTAAGTTCAGTATCTTGCCCAGTGAAACATAGATTTTCTGATTAAGCAAGGCCATGTATGTTTTTTGTCATAGTAGTTGAGTTGAAGCATCAACATTAGAAAAAGGAGAGAAGACTGTCTTGAAGACTTATCCATGTCTGCTCTCCCTGTATGTAGTTCCATCTCAGATTAAAGACCTGACGGACCACCACCTCCCTGGGAAGAGACACTTGGTGACCTGTGTTGCTGAGGGGGTCCCAACCCCAAGCATACAGTGGTACAGCTGTGACCGCATGCTCAAGTGAGTCACACAACTAATGTCCCACTGTGAACACCAGGGGGCTGAAGATGCACAAAAATGTATTTCACTTTCCAACTCTGTGCCTCCTCTTTTGCCTTGTTTGACTCCACCTGCTGCTCTCACTTTTTCTTCAGGTGTAGCAACCAGACAGCGTTGTGGCAGCCGCTGAAAGCCGAGCCAGAGACACTGAGCATCCAAACCAACATCAATTACAATGAGACTCGCAAAATCAGCCAGGTTCGAAGCCAGCTGACCTTCCTCAAGCCGCAGCAGGTGACGGTGCGATGTGAGACCAGCAACCAAGCCGGACTCATTGACAGGAGAGACATCAAACTGGTGTCCAGCAGTAAGCATCATACGCAGTTATAATTTTACTTATAAAACTTATAAAACACTTATCAACAGGGAAATTTAATTCTTGTGCTTTAAGTATGTATTTATTCTTTTTAATGAGCAAATGTGGAGCATACCTGTCAACTGTTAAAAATGTACACGCAATTCAAACATGATTCTAAAGCTTTTTGTTTCAACCAAACAATAACGGAGAGGTAGAGTATAAAGAAGGTTTAGGTCTGAAAAGTTTAGATTTCAGAGACACTGTGAAATGTTTCCATAAGCTTTAACCTGAAGTTTTAACATTTCAACATCGCACATTTATTGTCGTATAATTGGTAATATGTTTATAAGGCAAAGTTTTTTGTTTGAAACAACGTCTTAAATGTTCATGCTCTGTGTACTTCTGCTTGTTGCAGCATTATTCTCCCAGGTGGCAGTGTTGGCTGCTGTACTAGCCTTGGTGGTCATCATCATCATGTCCATCATCATCCTTATCGCTGTATGGAGGAAGGTGAGAAAGCTCCTCTTCACAAGCTGTGTGCAACCAAAAAGTCCAGAAAATTAAAATGTGTGTAAGCAGCCTTTTAGAGTGGAGTTGTAACACTTTATTGCAGGGTTGTCAAACTCAAAACCTGGGGGCCAAATCTGGCCTGATTTCCTCCAGTATAAAAATGTAAACTTGACAATAATGATGACAAATACCCTTGTTAAATCATAAAAATTCGAAACGGTAAAGAGTAAAAATGATAAGAAAAAAATCTGAAATGTAGAAAAAGAAATGAATCTTTGTTTTTATTTCATATTTTCAGTTTTGCATCTTACAGTTATGACTTAAACATATGATTTTGACTTTTTATTTGCTATTTTTAAGTTTTCAATTTATAACTTTGACTCTTTATCTTAGAATTTGACTTTTCAGATTCACAATTTAACATTTATCTCATATTTTCACCTATTAAACTCATGATTCTAAGTTTTATCTCATATTTTGAGCTGTAAAACTCATGATCTCGACTTTCCATCTCATATTTTTGCCGTCTAAAAACATTATTTTGACTTTTAATTTAATGTGTTGACCTCTTGAACTAAATAATTTGACTTTTAATCTTAGATTTTGAGCAATTAAAGTGATCATTTTGACTTTGTTAAATCTCAGAATTATTTATCATCAAACCTAAGTTTTGAAGTCCTAAGTGGTGAAAATGAAGTTGGCAGCTTATGGCCTAATGTTGACCCTGTTAGGGTCTCAGGTTAGACTTAAATTCAGAATCCGGCCCTTGTTGTGATTAGATTTTCCATATCCTTGTTCTATTGCACGTTTCTTTCTTTTTTTTTTTGAGGTCCTTATTGAGATATCAAACAAAAGAATGGCTGCCCTCACCACCCCTTTGTGTTCTCAAGGGCAATAATGTGAAATAAGGGTACCAAAACGTGTGCTATGCTTTTTACCCCAAAAGTACATGGGGCAGTGTGATGACAAAAAAAAAAAAAAGTTGTTTTTTTTTGTTTCTGTTTTTGTTTTTTTTTTGCATGAGGGCAGCATTATGCAGTTGAGGACTAATGTTGGTTTGATTTCTCTGTCTTCACAGAAGCCTCGTTATGAGATCAGATGGAAAGTGATTGAATCTGTGAGCCAGGACGGTCATGAGTACATCTATGTTGACCCCATCCACCTGCCCTATGACCTGGCCTGGGAAATGTCTCGAGATAACCTGGTGCTGGGTGAGTCCTCAAGGCATAAAATGACAAATGATGTTGAAGAGGGGTGCTTATATGAGCTTTTGAAGACCACTGTGACATGTCACATGACACAGGCTGTGCTAAAGCCATAAACAACCCAGATGTGCTACCACTTAATGCATTTCCTATTAAAAGTACAAGTCAAAAATTTAAAATGTTTACAAAAGACACATGGATAAGCTCATCAAATAGAAAGTTTTTAAAGTCATGCAGATGAACAGGAGAAGAAATGCATTAATATTTGGATATAGGGTTGCCACCATATCAGATTTTTAAACTTCAGTGTGATTCTTGTTTAAATTAAACAACACTGATTGTTTTCTTTTTGATACCAGATTAACTAGATGCCACGTCAATCATCACACAGATCTATTTTCGCAAAGTTTCAATCTGAAACATTTGATCCCGGTTGGAGAATGAATCGACCAGTCAGCATTAAGGAAACTGAGGGAGTAGCTACAGGTGTGGTTTAGTTTTACTGAAAACCGGTAAACATGGCTGCAGGTGAAGAGATTATCATGGGTACAGCTCAAGTGGCAATTTTATGAAAACTGGACAACAAATCTTTATTAAAAGAGGAGTAAAGAACTGTATTGAAAGCTTTTTTTGGTGGAAAGGATGTATTTGCTCTTCCATCATGCAGTTTCAGTATGAGTTTGATTTACCAGTTGGCTGCACAGAGCAGTGAACAGTAATAACACCTGCCTGTCAAGATCATGTTAGGTACTTTTTACCTCCGCCAAGGAGGTTATGTGATCGGGTGGGTTTGCTCATTTGTTGGTTTGTTCGTCTGTTTGTTTGTTGGCAACATAACTCAAAAAGTTGTCGACAGATTTTGATGAAATTTTCAGAAAATGTCAGAAATGGCGAAAGGAAGAACTGAGTCGATTTTGGGACTGATCCGAAACACCGTCTGGATTCAGGATTTTTTTTAAGGATTCTGTACTATTGGGAGATGGGGCTAATGGTGGAAGTCTGCGCTGTTACCACTTTACACCAGGAGATGGCGGACATGAGTAACTTCAGTCCCAGCAGCATTTTGGGTGTGTTTTTATTCAAAGTTTTGGAGTTTATAGAGTTTGAAAGACGCACGCCCAGTCGAGGAGACAAGTCGGAGCGTAACAGAGTGAAAGACAGCCAACTGTAGTGAGAATACTCACAATGCTGGGAGGAATAGAGGAATATTCACCCTCTGCCATGACTTCCAGTTGTCCAGTGAGACCATGGGTGAGACTGTCAGTGCATCTGTTGGCACCAGCAGGCAATGCTTCCACCATGACAGTCCACCCGTAGTGAAGCCAATGCTTTACCTCACTGTGTTTCCACCCCACCAGGGAGAGAGTAATCAGCAAATGCCATGGTGGGGGGCATGTGGGGACGGATCCAGGAATTTTTTAAAGGATTTTTCACTATTGGGAGATAGGGCTAATGGGGGAGGTCTGTGCTCTCTGAGTGCTTTTCTAGTTGTTTTGTTTTCCATAGTGAATTTGACAGACAGAGCACTCTTCCAATCATACTCTGTTTTGTGAAAGTTTCTGCCCTTCCCAAACATCACACATGGTCTTTTGCCCAAATGGATGTGAAATAAATCCCAAGCAACAGATATTGCAACATTCTTTATTTTTATTTTGCCAAATTCCTTCATTTAGGTGAAAAGAAATCAAGATGTTTTTTGTTTGGCTTTGTGTTAATATCAGAATGAAGATGCTTTCAGTCAGTCATGTGAATGTGCTTCTCAGACAAAACAAACAAATGAGTATGTAGGTATCACCAGGGTAATTCAGTGCTTTTTGTGGTTCTGGTTGTCTGGGTGTACTCAAGGATAGAATACTAAGTGAGGTTTGTTGAACTTGTCTATTTGGCCCAAATCCAAGCTCCCTTTAAGGCTCTTCTGTTTCTGATGATGTCTTTTCTGTAGTCAGCTGCTCATGCAATCAAACACACTAAGACACATTGTCAGATATTAAAATCCAAATCAGCTTAGTGTGAGGGGGAAAACACAAAAGTTCAGATTAACATTTTACTGAACAGAGAGGCCCTCTTTTACTTTCAGCTCCACCATGTGCTACATTCACACTCTGTCCTACTGAGCCTTTCTTTGTGTTTCAGGTCGCACTCTTGGATCAGGAGCCTTTGGCAGAGTGGTCGAGGCAACTGCGTATGGTCTCACTCATTCCCAGTCCAGTACAAAAGTGGCTGTGAAGATGTTGAAATGTAAGTCCTACAATGTGAAAGCCATGTGCAGATGACATTAGAGTTCCCTGCTTAGCTGTCACATATTGTGACTCCAGAGCTCAATATTCCTGTGATGTTCCCTGCCAAGCTTTAGTTTGGTTGCCACCCTGGTGTGAGCGTCAGCCAACAGGACAACGGACATTTTGGCAAGGATTCAGTTTATCCTGATCTCAGCATATTTGGTTCTTCTATTCTCATACCTTCCCCTCCCTCCCTCCTTCTCTTCTCTTCTCTTTATGCAGCTACAGCAAGGAGGAGCGAGACTCAGGCTCTGATGTCAGAGCTGAAGATCATGAGTCACCTGGGCCCCCACCTTAACATAGTCAACCTGCTGGGAGCCTGCACCAAACATGGTGAGGATCACATGAAGGTTAACTATGATCCACATGACAATTAGCACTTTTATAGTCTATTTGTGCATTTACAGTAAGCAGAGTTAGTGCTGAGCATTTTTTTCTAGGGAAACTGGCTTGGTGGCCTACTAAGCACATGCACATTTTTTCCATGTTTGACTCCGAGAAACATATTTTCCATAAAAATGTCCTCAAAAAGGAAGTTATGTAGGGCACATCAGTATTCATTTTAGAAAAGGAAGCTCCCAGCCTCCCTCTTAGATTAACCATCATCATCAAATCTAAAAACTGCACAGATATCTGGAATGACCTAAAAGATGAATGTAAGAATCAACCGTTGAAAAGGGTTTTTTCAATGTTCTCTTTTAATAAGGTTTATTTTTAAACTTTTTATCCAAATAAAAAGACAAATGTATTTCCATGAGACATCAAGCCCATTATTTTAAAGAGGATTCTGATAACTTCATTAAAAGTTTTAGGTGTTCATTTTTAACTTTACACTGCCTATAAAAAAGTTTTCACCCACTTGAATGTTTTACCCTTTTACTGATTTTATAAATCAATCATTTTCAATATAATTTGAATTTAAAAAATCTTTAATGTCTAAGTGAAAACAGATTTCTATAAAGTAATGTCAAAAAAATATGACATGTAAAATAAGTGACTGCAGAAGTGTTCAGCCCCTTCAAGTCAGTGTTTAGTAGATGTAGCTGAGTATTTTCTAAAATGAATATCCCCCTTCATTCATTTTAAAAATACTTTCGTCCACACCTGATCGTTTACAAAAAAACTCGTCCACATGTAACCAGCAAATCCTCCGTTAAATGCTGCTCTTAGCATGCCAAACCCATAGGTGGCAGTGTTGTTCAGATCTGAAACCCGTGCCAGCCAATCAGAATGAACTTCTGTCATTCTGTCTCTTTCGCCAGAGATTCAAACACGGCGCAAGCTGTGATGTTTGAGGATCAAAAACTCTGTTTCTCGGCGTACACATGTATCCACAAAACCGGAGTTTTCCAAAATCTCCACTTTGGCTGGAGTTTTCAGAAAAGATCGTTTTTAGTGATGTAAAACTGCGGTTTTAAGGCGATGTGAGGCCTAAACGTATAAAAATATATGCGGTTTCCCAGATACCCAGCTACGTGTGTACAAGACCTTAGTCTCTGTGGATAGGTCTCAATCTGGCTTGCACATCTGAACACTGCAATTGTACTCTAGTCTTCTTTTGCAGAATTGCTCAAGCTCTGCCAGGTTGCATGGGGATCAGGCATGAATAGCCCTTTTCAAGTCCAGGCACAAATTATTTATTGACTCGGCCACTCCAGAACATTTATCTTGTTGTCTTTAAATTATTTCTGTGTATGCTGTATGCTGTGGGTCATTGCCTTGCTGTAAATAAATCTTATCCCAAGCCTCAGTTCTCTTGCAGACCACCAGAATGTTCCTATATTTTTGCGCATTTATTTTACCCTCCACTAGTGTAGTCGAGTCACCAAACCTTGAGTCCAAGTTGAGTCCCAAGTCCCTAGTGTTCAAGTCCGAGTCACTAAAGAAAAATCCTAGACGAGTCCCCAGTACCTAAAACCTAGAGCCAAATTAAATTGAATTATTAATCATTTTTAAGCCATTCTAGCTTTCAAGGTGGGCTACTCTGATGTGCTTCATTAATGTATGAATTTCTTCAACTTCAACTTTTATTCTAAAGGGCAAAAGGAGCAGTTACACTCTTCATCTATAATATTAGTTATATTTACAGGATTATTTGTGTATTTAGGGTAGAAAAATGAGACATGTTTTTAACTGAACTCATGCTTTACCACTATCTTACACCAAATATTCCTCCTTTAAAAATTAAAATTCCAATTTTCTCTGTGGGACATTGGAACACATCATAAAAAGGTCCACAGTATGACGCTGCCACCACCATAATTCACAGAGGTGTGCTTATGGTGATGTGCAGTGTTTGCAGTCTGCCAAACATAGCGTCTTGTCTGAATGCAAAAAGCACCATTTTGGTCTCATCAGACTAAAGAACTTTCCCCTTGAGATATAATACAAGTTTTTTCAACAGTGGCTTTGCCACTAGTCCATAAAGCCTTGACTGGTGAAGAACCCGGGCAACGGTTGTTGTATGCAGTCTCTTCCATCTCAGCTACTGAAGCTTTTAAGTCCCTCAGAGTAGTCATAGGTGTCTGGTTGGCCTCCCTCACTAGTCTCCGTCTTGCATGGTCAGTCTGTTTGTGAGGACAGCCTGATGCAGGGCAATTTACACATGCACCATATTCCTTCAGTTTCTTGATGATGGATTTAACAGAGCTTGGGGGGTTGTTCAGTGCAGTGAAAATATTTTTGTAATCATCCCCCCTACCTCCATCCATCCATCCAGTCATTTTGCCATTTATACCACTTATCCCGTCTTTGATGGTTGGAGGAAGCCGGAGTACCCAGAGACAATCCACACATGCACAGGAAGAACATGCAGGCCCTGTCTGCACAGAAAGGCCCTGGGAAGCAAACCAGGAACCTTCTTGCTGTGAGACAACAGCTCTAGCCCCTGTGCCAACATGCAGCCCATCACACGACTTAAACTTTCAATAACCTCTTTCCCCTAAGCAATTGACTTGACTCTGTTGAATTAGTTTTTGTTTTCACTTTAACATTAAAGAGGGTTTTATTATTTTTTTTTTTTTTGCAATTTTTGTTGTCAAAAAAGGCTAAATTATAGTGATCACGTCTGATTTATAACATCAATAAAAGGGTAAAACATCCAAGGGTATGAATACTTTTTATGGGCACTGTATGTAGATTTTAGTGTGATTGCAGCAGCTTTCAGCTTTTCCTTTTGTAGAAAAATCAGTACTATAAGTGCCTTATTTGATTCTTTGTTTGACTTCTACCAGTTCATTTACAATCAAACATTTTAATTCATCAATGATGCATTGAATGATGTGAATTATGGTTTGAATAAACACTGGCAGATACCTAACAATACACAAGAGAGTAAAAATTTCATGCAAAGAGTGAAAGCATTCCTGTGGCTTGAGAGGTTGTTGATGATAGAAAGAGAGGGAAAAAGGTTTTGCACTGAGGTTTCACACACTGTGAAATACTGCTGTCAAAGCTCCATTTGGACCATAAACACCACAAACTTTTAGCTCTGAAATGAATTCCCAACTGTCCTTAGAATATAAAAGTATATAGTAAATAAACTATTTGTTAATGGTTTATTTGTCTTAATTATGTTTTACCCTAATAAAAGCTATATGTACTGATGGCCTAGCGATAAGGTCACTCATTGTTCTGAGGCTGTAGTCCTCCAAAGGAGGGCCGGGTTGAAGTATGGCCTGTGCCTCCTTTCCCACATGTTCCCTCTCTCTCTCCCTATTTCCCTACTCTATCAGCTGTCTTATCCAATAAAAGCAAAAAGTAGTGCTGGGCAATAATCGGAGATCAATTTCAGTCACATTTTGGCTTTCCACAGTCACAGAAACAAGATAATCATGATAAAACGATCACTGAGCCATATTTCATGTTGCACTTGTTTTGTCCAGAGGTTTTTCCGTGTAGTAATTGTTTCCGTATGTTGTGATATTTTTGCCATGAAATACATTCTTTTTGTTTATCTATTTTTATTATATGTCATTACTTTACATATTGGGCCAAAACCTCATATCTCCATAATCACCAGTTTTTAGGGGATGAAAAAAAAGCTGTATTGTTTAATTATTTAATATTGAATCATCATAGTCTGCATTTTTGCCTCTTTAATTTTATTTTTAAAGTTTTAAAAAAAGAAAAGAAAAAAAATCACTGTAAAGGGCAACCAATTGCACAGATTTAAGGAAAAAAGCAAAATTATGAAAAATTGAAATACAAGATTTTGGCCTGATGGCAACAATATTCATGTATTTTTAAACTAATTTTAATTCATTTATTCTTTGATTTTTCAAAGTTTCAAGAGTGTGTACATGTGATAAATACATGCACTGCATGTGTTGTAAAATCAGAGAAATCAATTATGATCTTAACTTTTGAGTGAATATCATCACAAATCCTTGTAATGCATCTTTCATGGCAAAGATCTGTTTTTTCGGTGATACATCTGGCTGTCAAAAGATGACAGGATGAGATTTTTTGTTACAAAGCACTTCTCACAAATGCAGAGGACAACTTAACATCAAGAAAAGAGGTTCCACCATCACTTCTAATCCCAACTTTTAGTAAATATTCTCACGTGATAACTTGATCTTAATGTTTGTTCATGTTGCCTGTAAAGTGATGCTAATTTTTTATATTTTTATCTCCTTCAACCAATCAGGGCCTTTATTCCTGGTGACTGAGTACTGCCGCTATGGAGACCTTGTGGACTACCTGCACAGGAACAAGCACACCTTCCTGCAGTATTATGCTGAGAAGAACCAAGACGACGGCTGCCTCATCTCCAGAGGAAGCACTCCGCTCAGTCAGAGGAAAGGGTGAGAGTGGGGGGGGGGTGTACAAAACACTCCATCCAGAGCTGCACAAAGGCTTATTCAGTATAAATGTGTGTGGGGTTCTTTTCCATATCTGTAATGTCACATAGAGAGAGACAGCCACAGACGTCGTTTTGTCATTCACACAAAGTTTCATAAGACGAAGAACCATGAATAAATATGGAATTAGGTCAGCTAAGCACATTTTCATGCTCCATGTGTCCCTGCAGCTATGTGTCATTTGGAAGCGAGAGCGATGGAGGTTACATGGACATGAGCAAAGATGAGCCCTCGCTCTATGTCCCCATGCAGGAGCAGATAGATACCATCAAGTACGCTGACATCCAGCCCTCTCCGTACGAGTCCCCTTACCAGCAGGACATCTATCAAGAACAAGGTCTGATATGAGACTTATGTGTGTCGTTATCAATGGAGGTGTCCATTGAGTATTGAGAATAATTCATTTTCTAGAGTTGTAAATGAAGAATTTGGCACACTGAACACAGGAAACAAAGAAGAAGGAGATGCACATGATGTATTTATCTGTGAAAAGTACTATCTGTAATCAGTGAACTTAAAAAAAGTACCGCACATGAACAGATCAGTTGTCTTTGCTTCATAAAGAAATTAATACAGTTTGCTTTTTGATCAGAGTGTAGAAAATGTACAGAAAAATGCTATAGCACATAAAGGCCATGCCATTACGATGCATGCAGTCACACAACTTTTATGGGAGTTCCCCAATGAAAAAGATGACAAAGTCTCCATTCATGAGAGTCCCCTCACCTCCTCTTGAGGTCACTTTTATCATCTTACCTTGTCATTGTTATCCAGGAGGTGGCAGGCTGGATCTGGTCATTAGCGACTCTCCCATCCTCACCTACGATGACATGCTGGGTTTCAGCTACCAAGTAGCGAAGGGGATGGAGTTCCTCGCCTCAAAAAACGTAAGATATTGTTCTTTGATATGTAATTGGCAGTAATGATTTGATATTTCTTTTACTTTACAGAAATTCCACATATTTTGGGAGTATGCTAGCTCATTTCCAGGGATTATTTTTGGATTTTTTTTTTTTTGCAAAAAAATATCCTTATGTCAAAGTGAAGATACATTTTTACAAAGTAATGTCAATTGAGCAAAAATATCTAAGATAAGTAACTGAATAAATATTCACTCCCTTTAAAATAATTGACCTAATTCAACAGAGGTCCAGCCAGTTGGTGCTAGTACTCTCACAATAAGTGAAACGGGGATCACCTGAGTGCAGTGAATGTGTTTAAAGTGATTGTAGTACAAAGACACCTGTGTCTGGAAGGTCCCATCAGTATTCCTGGCTACCATGACACCATGTAGACAAAAAATCACTCCAAGCAAAGAAGAATGAAGTGAAATAGCAGTGTCCGGACATGCAAGCCCAGTTGAGACCTATCCACACAGATTCAGTGCTGTGACCACAGCCGAAGGTGCATCTATAAATACTGACTTTGAGGGGTTAAATATTAATGCACTTATTTTACATAAAATATTCTTATTTAATTGCCATTAATATGTAGAAATCTGTTTTCACTTTGACATTAAGGAGTTTTTAGTCATGTTTTTTGGGGAAAAAAAAAAATATTGACTATGACTGATTTATCAAATATATAAAAGGCTAAAACATCCAAACAGATGAATCCTTTCTTGCACTGTAATAACTCCCTTTTTACCTTTAGTTTTTAACTGTAACTTGTAAATCAAATACAGGGCAATGATTTCATGTAATTCACTTCCACCACAGTGTGTTCATCGGGACCTTGCTGCCAGGAATGTGTTGATCTGTGAGGGTAAACTGGTGAAGATCTGTGATTTTGGCCTGGCCAGAGACATCATGCATGACTCAAACTACATCTCTAAAGGCAGTGTAAGTATAAAAATTACTATATATCACTGATATGTATAAAAAAGTCCAAAAGCGCTTGCAAGTTATCAGTTTTTGAAGATACAGCTCTTGTTATTTTCTGTTTATATGCACTTACAGAAAGTTACTTGAATTCATTTAAATAGATGAAACAACCACTGGATTTTTTAAAGCTAATTAAAATAATTATGCCCATCAGCAATCGTAGTGAATAATACAGAACTAGGTTATTTTTCACTGTCAAACCTTTCAACATGTCATTTTCTCACATGGAATTTTTTTTCTTTTATTCAGACCTTTTTGCCCCTGAAGTGGATGGCCCCAGAAAGTATTTTCCACAATTTGTACACAACCCTCAGTGATGTGTGGTCATATGGCATTCTTCTTTGGGAGATTTTTACACTTGGTGAGCAGAAAAGCACAAATATATTCACACTACAAGAGGCTGAGGTTATCGTTAGAAATAAAGGAAAATCAGAAAGTAGAAAAATACCAAAACAACAAAATACATTTGCAAATACAATGAAGTTAACATATTCAAGACAGATAAAATAGTTTTTAAAGCACATTTTTAAGTGTGTACTTGCTGCTATTATAAACATTAATGTGTCCATGTAATGCTGAGACAAATTTCCAATTCCTTGTCAAATTGCAAGAACATACTAGTTTGTTTGGAAACTCATATGAGGTCTGAAGCATATTCGTCACAGTCAAGCTTTGAAATCAGTATTTCCGTGCTCAGGGTATTGTAAGTGTATATTTAAAAAAAGGCCTCTTCCCACGATTTTTTTTAAACTTCCATGAAAACAAAAGGGACACTTTATTGCACATGCTGCGTAAGCCTAAGCGGTGGAAAACAAACTCACAATCCAGCCTCTGTAATCGGTGACCAAAGCTTCTCTGTGCTCTACTGCCTCAATCTGACATTCACTGGACCTTCAGATCCGTTTTCCCCTTCATCTGGGTCAGAAAATTAGTCCAAATTCCAAAATATAACTCAATAATCAGCCAGTGCTGGCCTCTAGTAAAATTAAAATGTATATTATTTTAACATCTCACTGGTTTAACTATTCATGTTCATGGCTTCAGGTTTATGATACATCCTGATCCCAGTTAGATTTAGTGTTATATCTGTTTGTGCATGGCTTCTGATTTCTTCATGAGCTTACTGAATGTCTGAAATTCTTTCTGTAGGAGGAACCCCCTACCCTGACTTACCTATGAATGAGTTGTTCTACAACGCTTTGAAGAGAGGCTATCGGATGGCTAAACCCAACCACGCCTCTGAGGAAGTGTAAGTTAGTCTCGCCATTAATTCAGATCAAGCATGTAAAATAAGAAATATATTCATTGAATGTGTTTTATGTTTTAGATATGAGATCATGAAGAAATGCTGGGATGAGAAGTTCGAGAAGAGACCGGAGTTCTCTTTTCTGGTGCACACTATGGGGAGCATGCTGACTGACACCTATAAAAAGGTACTTTATTTCCAACACAATATCACATGTGACTTATATTCAAGTGTTTTGTTGTCCTTGAGTTAAACTCTCTATCAGTTATTTTATTGATCAGTTCCGATTAATTTCCTCACTGTCAGACTCTATGGCCCCTAGTGGCTTGTAGATGCCAGTGACCAAGAACAGTTGTATGTTACTTTGCATCTTTATCGACACAATGCTTTAGCACATACACGAATATCACACATTACATTTTAGTACGTGCGCTGAATAAATGTGCCAGTTGCAGTGGAGAACTATTCTCTTATGATATGGAATCAAACTATCCCAGCACACAGCCTGTAAACATTGAACAGCAGCTCTGACACAGGGAGGAGGAGGCACGAGTTTTGGTCAGTGAGCGTGTAGGTCTGCCCAACTTTGCTCATAAAGTCAGTAGGAACAAGCAGAAATAAGAGGTTTCATTTATGCCATTTACTGTAACAAAATCACTCTGTTAGGTTAAGGTACTTTAAGTTGTGCAAATAATTCATCCGATCCTGCTCAAAAATATCTGCAATTGGCTGGTGGCAGGTGCCAAATCCCCTAGTTCTACTATGTCCATATGAGGTGCCAAAAATTGACACAAACCAAATCAAATAATCAGACAAATCCATCTTGCAAAGCTCTAATCTTCAACATTTGTGCCAAACCAAAATGGTTCAGACCAATCCCCGTCATTTGAGGAGAACGAGGCAGCTGCTACAGGCAGGGTTCAGTTATACTGTGAGTCAATAGCAATGGCTGCCACCAGTCAAGCAATAAGCTTGGATGTAGCTATAGTGTACTAACAGTTTAATCAGAACAGAACCACATATCTTTTATCAAATAAAGAGAAAAAGGACAATTCATGTTCAGTGATTTTCACTCTTCTGCCGACCTGAATCGGCATGAATTTGCTATCGTTACTGGTGTTTAAGCCAGTAATACAATGGCTGCCGCCAGGGTAGTAATCAACTTGGATGCAGCTGTTGAAAAGTGGCAGACCATATTTCTTTATTAAAACAAGAGCAAAGAGCCACATTGAGATCCATTCTTGGTAGAGAGGATGTTTTTCATGCCACCCAATAGGCTTTGTCGTGAATTTTAGCCACTAACCAGCTCTGCCATTCAAATACTATGGCAGCACTAGCCTGTACAGCTCAGGTCAGCACTGGAGCTGTGCATATCCTCTACCTCATTTTTTCTTGTTGCTGTGATTGGCCCGTCATGAATGTGATAGACATTATGTTTTTCCAACCACCTTCAGAGAATTTTTTTGAAAAGTCTAGCCTTTATTGCTTTGTACAACACTTTTATGGGAGGTTTCCCAGATAAATGTGAAAAATATCCATGCAGTGGAAATCTGAAACAGTCTGTCTGGCATGTCAGGTAATGTTACTCAAGTCAAACAATACAATTTTACCGTCGAGTTTGAATATAAAGTACATCAGCACCATGCTGTCTTCTGTTTTGAGGCTAAAATGCTATGTTTTAACTGTATTTGTGCTGAAAAATTGAATCCCTTTGGGAGCAGAAAAGGAATTTTTTTAGAATTAGACACAGGGACTCTGGACAGAGCTTTCCTTTAGAGCTTGATGTAAAAGCATTAATCCATTTTTAATATCCTCTAAGGAGTTTTTAGTTGGTTATAAAGTTGGTCTTAAATTAATACTGGTATCTCTTTATTACTTTAAAAAGCCAACAAGCTTTTCAGCCACAAGATGAAGAATTTCTAGATTATTTTTGATGCATGAAATTACTGCATTTGGAGAAGGTTTCAGGCAAATATTAAGTTTTTTCCAGTAAAGACTCCTAATGAGTGATATTTTAGGATAAAACAATGCAGAGTTGTGCCTTTTTTCAGATTTATTTGGGGGACAGCATAGTGGATAGAGTGGGAAATCAGAAAGAGGGAGTTGGGAAGAACATGTGGGAAAGGAGCAATTTGAATCCAGGTTGTCCACTTTGAAAACCAACTTCTGTATTTGAGGCACAACCTGACATATATATATATATCTTATTTAACTCCATTCAGTCAGGAAAGACTTAAAAATAGTTTATTTTACACATTTTTATGGGAAAAAAATTTGCAAAGTTTTTGCCGGTTAGACTCCATCTTGATGTTTTAATGAACTTGAAGGGGGAATGAGGCAAACGGCAGGAATAGGATACCCCCAATGGAGTTTAGATACTGGTGGTGGTGTTGATTAGGGATGCAGGATCAGATGAGGAGTAGACTTCTGAGAAGCTGGACCAGGAACCAAATGAGGTTGTGGCAGAATCTGCTTAGCTGATAACCAGAGCAGGAAGAGAGGAAGCATGGAAGAAGGGAGAGATATATGTGACCAATGAATGGGTAGAAATGGTCTTTCTGCTTGAACTTTCCTGAGCTACATTTTTAGAATATTTTCTCATGATTTCAAATTATATAATGTACCAATGCTCATAAAATGAATGCATTAAATGATTTAAATGTAAACCAAAACATGGTCAGTTGGTGAGATTTACACTCTAATCAAAGAAATGTTTAAAAAAATCCTTAAATTTAAGTCTGGACCTGAGTATTCTTAAATGTGCATGGCTGTGTGTAGGGGTCCCTGATTCCTGGCACCTTTATTCTAGGGGTCACAGGCTGAAAAGTTAGAGAACCCCTGTACTAGACCCATCAAATTTTCATGATGATGCCAAAGAAAGCCTCACCATCACATATGTGCTCTATGCAGCCTAACACTTACACACTTCATTCATTCTGAGGTACTTGAATTATTAAACTCTTGTCTCATGTCAACAGAGATACAACCAAGTTAATGACAACTTCCTGAAGAGTGACCATCCAGCAGTCGCCCGCACCAAACCCAGACTCACCTCACCCTTTCCCATCGCCAACCCAGCATTCGGCTCCCCAGCTCCTGTCTCCTTTCCTCCTGACTCGTACCGCCAGAGCCCTGGACAATTCAGACCTGAGACAGACACACAGGAAGTCATACCTTCATACAACGAGTACATCATCCCCATCCCAGACCCCAAACCAGAGGACGTTTTCACTGACGTGCCTTCAGAGAGCCCTGTCAGGTACTGCAGAAAAAGAGGCTCTCCATGTGTGCCAAATACTAAGGATGAGGATGTGTTTGCTTTACTAGAGCAGTGTTTTTTTCCACCACACACCCACTCATCCAGATGTGGAGCTGAGACAATAGCTGCATTATGGAGGTGGACATGGAGACATGTTTTTATAGCATATAAAACTATGCAGCCAAGACAAGTTTACTTTACTGGCAGAATTACATTTTGGCCAGAAACATCCTGATAAATCCACACAGCTGATCAGCACTGTTTTTTTTTAATATCTTCTTGTTTCATGTTAAAATGTCTGGTGTTCAATTTTGGAAAAGGTCAGTTTTCTCATTAGGTTTATGCAGGGGGGCTTCATCTGCTTTTGGGTCATAGACTTTACTGAAAACAGTGTGGTTTGTGTTCATAACTGAGAGAGAGCAGAGCACCCTTTGTTGTCAAATCCACAGACAGAAAGGCTCCAACAGATACAACAGGCTGCACCCTCAAACATTATATGATCAGCTACATGAACCACTCAGTGACGAGATACATGAGCTGTCATTTCTCTCGTCGTCGTCAAAAAAGCTTCGAAGGAGCTCGAACAGTGAACTTTAAAGTGGAGTGACCAAAGACGGATCAGCAATTCATTTTAAGAGAAAGAAATATTAAGAATTGTTTAGCTGAGCCATCCAACATTATTTTATTTCATTTTTCTGATCCTTTTTTTTTTTTTTGTAATAATAAACCATGTGAGTTTAGGTTTTATAATTCTGATAACAAATCCATTGTACTTAGAAAAGGATTTTGAACTTTAAATATCTCTGAAACAAATGATTGGCTTAATTTTTGGAATAAAAATGTCTTGTGGTTTCAGGGGAAAAATAAAGATAAAGCTGTCATGGTCAGCGCAATAAGTCTGGGCATGGGGTGACTCATCAACTCTCTTTCTAATTGATTTCTGCTTTGTGACCTCGTACGTTTCTCTCTTCCTACCTTTAGCTCTATGGCCCTGGAGGAAGAGACGGACTCCACATCACAGGACACAGCTGAGACTCTTCCGGAGGAGGACCGGCTAGAAGAGACCAGCGAGAGAGATGCTTTGCTGGGCTCCTCAGGGACGCCCGAGGTAGAAGACAGCTTCCTGTAGTCACACATAAGAATACTGAGAAAACAGAACCTCTGTCTGAGGTTCTTTCTTAAACATGCCAGAAAAAGGGAACGTGACTAAATGAGAATGTAGCAAAAATTAAACTGAGAAGGCGATCTTTGTTTGTCCTCTAAGCACTAAGTGAGAAGTTTCGCCTTTCTAGTTTATGTACCTTTGAAAACCACAAAATGGTTTGAATTAATGAGCCCGATGTTGTTCATTGATCAGAAGCCTAACACAGCTTAAATACAGTATGGTACTCTCCTCACATATGCACTGCAGAATCAGGTCACAGAAAGAAATGATGCATAAGTGTAGCGTGGGATTCACGTGGCCTTATGACATTTGGCCATATAGTATGTCCCATTTTGACCTTTTATGCCCATAACCAGAGTAGATTTTCATTCTGTTTTTTTTTTTTGTTTTTTGTTTTTTTTTTGTAGAAAAGTGGGTGTTTCTTGTTGATAATGATTGTTTTATTAATTTTATCAAACAAACTCTGTTCCAGCCCAGACATAAAGCTGTTACCATACTCATGGTAATCTGCAACATTAGGGTACTTCATGTTTAACATTTTGTCTTGCCTTAAGAATGACCGACATTTGTTTTTAATCTTTGTTATGTTTTTGTGATTTTCTTATATTCACAGAGCAAATGAACCCTGTCATTTCTATGACGTTTGGACATTGTGTAAAATGTAAACAAAAACAGGATGTGATGATTTCCAAAATGATACAGCCCCATATTTAAATGGAAATAGCACAACAGAAACAGCAAATGTTGAGTCTGAGTACAGTCATTGTTTAGGAAAATTGCATACCCAGTTTGTGTCTGATACAAACAGGAAACGTCCTACATGAAGCAAAAGTGATAAATAATTCCCTTAGTTCCTACCCCTCAATTTTGCGTAACCCCTTGCCCTTGAAACAAAGGTCCTAAGGGCAGTGATGAAGTCTTCTTCTACGAAATGAGACAACTCTTTGAACTCCTGATTGGTTATGAAAAGTCTTTGACAGCATTTATGTTAACACACAGGACCCCGCTACTAGCATTTTTTTTTTCAAAATGCTCACTTAAAAATTAAAAGGATCCTCATGCATTGAAGCAATATTAAATTAGATTGTTTTTGTAATTTTAACAAATCTTGCTGATGATTCACAAGGCATTCTGGGAGATTTTCCATAACATTTGGTTTAGAGCATCTCACTTTGTAAGGCCATGCAATTCCGGCACTTCACCCTACCTCTCTGTTCCAACATGAATCTGTACACCTGACTCCTAGTCATGAATGCACAAAACACAGAGGAAGGGCTTCATGACAGTGGGATAGTGCAGGTATACCGAGTATACACTCTTCTCTTATTAGTTTCTATACAGCAGTGACCATCAGTGGCATATCAAGCCACCTAAAGCTCCCCATCCAGCTTCAAAAATGTGATTAAGTTCAGAAAATGCGAGGAGAAAAAAATATATTTTGGTTTTCAGGGTATGTTCAGTCTTTAGATCCCTACAGCAATCAAATTAACCGCAAAAGGATCAAGATAGCTATAGTTTATCAGGAATTAATTAATATTTGACCAATTTTTTACATAACCTGTCAGCTACTGTAAGTAAATATGAAACATGATAAATGTAAACTTATCCGTCCAGTCGTGATTAAATCAGCATTTTTCTATGTACTTTTACTTCAAACTCTTGTAGAGTTTGGTGTTTTTAACCAATCAGGATGCAGCATATCAGCGTCAAACCTAGTGATGGACAACATGGCAGTCCTAGAAATATGTAACTTAATAAATGTAATAGGGACTGATCTCTTTGTTCATGCTTCAGAAGTACTCACATTTGAAAGAAAATACAAATACACAATAGTTTGTTATTAGAACCAAAATATTTATTTGATTTTAGTTCAAAATTTTGGTCTGGCCCCTAAAGCACCTGTCAAGACAAAATCTGACCCCTGTATAGTTTGTACATGATGACCTCTGCTAAAGAGTATACACGTCTAAACCTCCTCTGTAGTGGTAAAGTTCATTTTTTGTTCTTAGGCTAAGGAAGGCATTACCTGCCTTACTCTGCCAAATTGGCCAGTAGTTTTTATTGCCTTTTTTTGGCTGGGTAAGAATATCAGTGTTAGCCAGTCAGGACCAAAGTAGAGCGGGTTATACTTTGTGGTTCCTTGCGATATTAAACAACAAAAACAAACTTTCCCTCAGCTTACTTTATCGTTCTTTCATAATGACTACCTGAAATCAAGCAGCAAATGTTGTGTTTCAAATTGCAAATAATTGCCTATAATAAGTGTATGCAAGAGCATTTATCCTTTCTGGCTTTGGTGCGAAACCTTGTTTATTTTATTTCTTTAGAGTTATTGGTCTCCCTTAACATCTGTCAGTGTGTTTTTGAACATTTTAAACCAATAAAAGTGTCACAACGTCCTGGCTATCACCACTCAATGTTAAATTATTTGAAAAATACAGCTTTTTTTCATTCCCTGAAAAGTGGGGATTTGGAGGTATGAGGTTTTGGCCTGACCCCCAGCAATTTGCTTAATGGTTCACTCAAATGTGGACCTAAATTAAGAGCATACCCACTTCTGCAAGCACTACACCACTGGTTAAGTGGTAGGGGCAAGGGATGAGTAGGACTGAGACCAGCTTTTTTGAAACGTGTCACTGGATCAGTAGTTAGGAGAGTACAGAGCACATAATAACTAAAAAAAAAAAAAAGGAAATTCGAACATTTTAGATTAGAGGTGGGAATCTTTAGGCACCTCACGATTTGATTGGATTACGAGTCATAGGGCTACAATTTGATTCTTAATCGATTATTGATGCATTTTGATGCACTCGTTTTTTACATTTCTGATCTCACTGTGTCCAACATAATAAAAACTTTTCATTTGTGTTTAGAATAAAGAGATTAATTAAATTTCCACCATCCTCTAATGGAAGATATGTGTAAACTGGAAACTCACAATTGCACTGAACCAAAGGTAGCAGCATCCTTTCCTTGTCAAATATCTGAAATTACAAACATAAAAATGTCCTTTTTCACAGTTGAACAACTGGTAATCTAAATCTTGCTCTTACATGCTGCATGTCAGAGTTCCACTTTTTTGTTTCTGCTTTTCCACAGTATTAAATATTTAAATTATTATTAATTATTGGGCCTTTATAAATCGATTCAGAATCTCCCACATACACATCACAATGCATCTAAAAATCAATTTTTTCTTCTGCCTCTATTTTAAATGTTGACATTGTGCAAACTCTGTTAGCATGGTGTTTCGATGTTTTTGCAAATCATCACATCGCGTTTTTGTTTACACAGCGTCTCAACTTGTATGAGTTTAGGTTTAGGTTTTAGGAGTTTAGGTTTGTAAGATACAGAAAAATACTACATGCACTGTTTTGCCATTATGAATACTTTAGTATAGGCTACGTCCACCACAGTATCTGAAGGTTTTTCATATAAAGTGTGTCTTCTGTGAATTTTGAAAACTTGTTTAATGTAGATTTCTATCATAGATCTGTGCCAGACTTGCACTTTATATAGGAATATATGTATGGATATCCATAATGAGGAAATAAAAATACTCTAATGAAGATGAAATAATTCAGCAGAGAATAGACTTTAATGTGCGATTGTTATGACACTCCAGTTTGTGTGACTACAGGTGAATCACTCAAGCAAAAATAATCAATACAGCGTATCACTGCCTTCTAGCACAAGATGGCACACCTGAGTGCCTTTGTATATAGACTGACAGATTCTTGTCTTGCAGCTGTTGTTTCTCAAAGGGCTTCTGTGCCCAAGAAGCCTATCACAGTCACGTGTTTAAAAATTATGCTTTTAGTCATCAGTTGCATTGTATAACATTCACTTACACAGTGTATCATACTTAATTTCAAACAGCACATTATTTTTTGTAGCACCAGATCACTGTATCACAAGCTATGGTACCAAAGCTCTTCTTCTTAACGTTTACAAATGTATTTTTTTATATGTGCCATTTGACATGTTGTGAATGTGACAATAAAGGTGTATTATCATCGATCTGCTAGAAGTGTGTCTTCTGTCATTCTGTCTTCTCCAAAGATGTGCAAAACTAAATCAGCAGAAGACAAATATTGGTTTTAAATAATTCCTGGTAGGTACTTTTAAAGAAGTATAGTGTCTGCTCTCGCATTCAGTGACTTTCTACAGAACTCTTCTTAATGACCTTCAGGGAAAAGACTGACTGTGCCCATAATGACTTTTTTCACTCCCTTATCTGTTAGTCTTTCTTTGATTCCTGGGTCAGATTTGTTCAAGCCCTTTGAGACTGCCTCCCACACTCCCATGCTTCCCGTGTTAGAAAAGCCCCGCAGCCATGCTTCAACAGCAATGGAGGTGATTAGTCTCACCTAAACAGATGTCTTAGGGAGAATTGTGCCTTTCTGTGGCAAATTGGCACTGGCTCATTAATTTGTAGAGCGTGATATGCTGATCCGCCTCCTCACACACACTCACACACAGTTCCCTCCACCCCTCCACCACTTGCTGTCTGAAAGATTTCATGTTTGCTGTGTGACTTCTCTAGTGAAGAAGGGGCTGGAAACAAGCAGTAGGGAGAAAAAGGGCTGAGGCACGCAGATAGGAAAGAAGGGACTCCTGTGTCCACTCTGGATGCTGCAATCATCAAACCTAGAGAAGTTATCGAACGACCCATTTAGGCTGACGACTTCTGCACGTGAGTACATTTGAACTTGATGGGTGATGCTGCCATTATCTCAGAATTTAGCTGGATCATGTAGAGTTGGAGTAATCACTAATAGAAATCCAGCGCAGCTTCCACAAAGATTTTTTTCACATAAGAGGACTAAAATAGGAGCAGAAGAGTCATC
Source organism: Cheilinus undulatus (assembly GCF_018320785.1). NCBI lineage: Eukaryota > Metazoa > Chordata > Actinopteri > Labriformes > Labridae > Cheilinus > Cheilinus undulatus. Next base: position 24,098,945 of record NC_054874.1, on the reverse strand, counting down.
TTCACAGGCAAATCTGCTGTGGCCAATAAAAAAGAGAAGTTCATGAGAGCATATGAGTAATAGCACAACTTGAGGAGTAGGTTTCTCATTTCTGTCTCCAATGCCACAGGTCTAAGGAAGATTTTTCCTTCCGAACACCAGCATTCAAACTGCAGGTTTGGAGTTGATCGAGGATGCAGTCCTGTCTTGCTCTGCTGCTGGGGATTGTGGCTTCTGCTGCTGCAGGTAAGATCACAGACACTGAAATTAAAGCCTCTTTCTCATCTTTTCAAGGCTAATGTTTAAATTTACAGCCTTTGCCTTGAATTAGAGGAAAAGAGAGATATCCTCACATAGGCCAATTAGGTAGTCATGTTTTGATGTTTTCACAGTGATTTAAAAGATTTACAGTCTAACAAATAAGAAAAAACGCTTGAAAAGGTTTCATAAATATTGGATTAAGCCATTTTTGTAATTTAATCAAACTTAAAAAAGATGTTTTTTTAATAGCTTTTATCTGCCCTGGAACTATTTAGCTATGTTACTCAAACATGGCTTCTCGTGTATGAAGCTCAAATGATTTCATCGCACATTTCACGGCACAAACTCGTGGTCAGTGCAGAGGATCTTAGAGACGCTGGCTGCTCCTCCTCTTGAAATGTGACACTCCATTGTGTCTAATGAGCAGGACAATTGTCTGCTGCATCATGAGATGTTTTTGGGCTTGCTCTTGTGATGCTTTCTTTGTTTTTAACCACTCTGCAATGGTTTTGAACAACACATATATGGGTATTACCCACTGTGCATCAAATTGTAATTTCATGTATTTGCATTCGAGCACATAAAAGCATCTGTTGTTTGGGGTAATTTTGGCTGAGTGGATTAGTTTTGCTTTCAACTGGATTACCCTCTGAAGTCATTCTGGGGGGGTCATTTTGAGGTTGGATGAATAGTTCATTTACATGAAGAGGGAGACAAACATGTTTACACCGACAATCAGGAGGTTAGAAGTGGTTTCAGGCTCCTAAATGTCATTCCTAGTCCCTCCATGGTTACTTGTCTGCTGTGAGGAATAGAAAAAATGCTGATTGTGGTTCTCAGTTCTGCTTCAAGCCTCAAATCACCCTGTTGAAACCTCTGAATGGAAACTTTTATAATCATCACCAAAAGTGTTAATTTGCCTTAAAATGAAGGGCATTACAGGTTATCAGGAGAGGCACGTTCAGGCCCTCCAGTGTCAGTCGTTTCTCCCAAAAAGTGGTCCATTGTAAAACAAGATTCTGTGATAAGTGCTGCTATAATTTTCAAACTTTCATGAAAGTTATCAAAGAGAGTGTTGTTCTTCTTTCCTAAATCTTAACTCTATGTGTCTTGAGAGTGATTATCTGTTTTTAGCAGTCTCCTTTAGAGATAAATGAATTATAATGTTCCCTTTAGTACTTCAGAGTAACCAGAGTAACTGTACTTTTACTTGAATATAAAACTCATTCTCTTTCCACCTCTGTTGACTAGCACAACAAGTGAATGAGTCTGCATCACACCCCAAAACAGATGTTGGATACAGCAAAAACTGAAGTGTTACTATCTCAGGATTAAATATATCAGAGTTGATTTTTGCTCCCAAAGTGTAATTTTAACTTCATTTTGAGTGAAATGATCTTGTGTTGAAATTATTTGACAGTGCTGATCCACTAGAAACGGTTCAACTCTGCAGAGTCAATTTATCTAACCCCAAGGCCCCCCCACCCCCATCATACTCTTGGGCATGTGTTTAGTTGTGTGTGGATATTGCCTGTTGTTCAGTGATCCCTGCCAGGGTTCAATTTTCTAGTCAGTTGCTGGCGTCGTTTTTGACGTGAGACACATTTGTACCACAAGTGAAGTTATCCACTGAGTTAGGGTTTGCCTTTGGGTTTTCCTACAGGATGCATAGTATTCTTCATCAGTATGCATACCCCTGCTATGAGGTTGACCCTCTGCTTTGTTTTTGCAAGAGAAGACCCACCTTACCACAAGAGTTACTGCAGCTCTGTCATATTGAAATATATTTGACACTTTCAAAAGTGAAGTTTAACTATATTGTGAACCAATATAAACCCTTTTAAAGGCTTAAATTCAACTCTATGAGTATTACTGTCACCTTTGCTGTGTAATTTACTTTATTATAGAGGTGTGACTTTAACTGAACAACCTGATTGGAGATCTATTCTCTTATTATTCTTGCCAAGGAGTTTTTTTGCTCTCTATAGCAGAATGGAGGCGTCCGCTGATCAAGCTCAACTCTAAGGTGGTGAGCAGCACCGAGGTGGTGGTCCAACCCGGGATTCCTCTGGACCTAAGGTGTGAAGGCGATGCACCTGTCAACTGGCAGACCAGGCTTGCTAAGCACAGACGCTTTGTTTCAAAAAGCAACGGGAAAGTCCGCACATTAAAAGTGGATCGTCCCTCCGCGGAATTCACTGGAACTTACAAGTGTTTTTACACCGCTGTACCACAGCAGCATGAGCTGACCTCCTCAGTGCATGTGTATGTTAAAGGTGAGCCAGGAGAAGGAATATTCAGTTGAAATGTCACCAAATTTCCTCTTTCTTTCATGTAATACCAAACAAATTCCATCACCAGATCCAAACCGTGTGTTTTGGACCAGCAGCACAGCCCTGCGTGTGGTGAGAAAGGAGGGTGAGGACTACCTGCTGCCCTGCCTGCTGACCGACCCAACTGCAACAGACATGGGCCTCCGCATGGACAACGGTACCACCGTGCCTCCAGGGATGAACTTCACAGTTTTCCGTCACCGTGGTATTCTCATCCACAACCTGCATCCCAGCTTCAACGCTGACTACGTTTGCACAGCCAGGGTCAAGGGGATGGAGAGAACCTCCAGGGCCTTCTCCATCAATGTCATTCAGAGTAAAGCATCTCCATTATCAGGAATGACTTCCCTAGCTGTATGGGTCATTTCTGATACTTGTGTATGATCATCTCTTGCTTTAGAGCTTCGTTTCCCACCGTATGTCTTCCTGGAGACGGATGAGTATGTGCGCATCGTTGGGGAGGAACTCAATATATGCTGCACGACACACAACCCTAACTTTAACTACAATGTCACCTGGAAATACACCACTAAGTCGGTGAGTATGAGGTAGCTTGAGAGGTTAACAGATCGTCTTAGTAGTTTGACATTTCAACCGTGATGTTGTTCCCTTTTTCTTTGCTCAGAAACCAACCGTAGAAGAGAGGGTTCGCTCCAGTGGAGAAAATCGTCTGGACATTCAGAGCATTTTCACCATCCCTTCTGTTGACCTCGCAGACACAGGAAATATCTCCTGCATTGGGACCAACGAAGCAGGTGTGAACAGTTCAACCACATACCTGCTGGTTGTAGGTAAGCCAAAGAAAGAAAACTTTGCTGTCTTGTCTCATGTTGATTAATTTAGAATATTTTTGAACACAAATCATATTGATTTCTCTCATCAGACAAGCCTTACATCCGGCTGCTGCCCCAGCTGTCCCCCAAACTGGCCCAGCAGGGTCTCACAGTCGAGGTGAATGAAGGAGAGGATCTGGAGCTCACCGTGCTTATCGAAGCTTACCCCCAAATCACAGAGCACAAATGGCACACCCCAACATCTCCTAACACATCCATGCAGGAGCACAAACTCATCAGATACAACAACAGGTACAACACCACTCCAAGGGAGAGGATATTCCATGAAAACATGCTGTTTAACTGTTTTTCACATGGTTCCTAGTTGCTTTAAAAAAAAAAGAGAGACAAAAACAATCAAGTATACTATGAGAAAGGGGAAGCTACTTGGTTTAGAAAAATGCTGTCCGTGCAATCTGGTTGGATTTGACAGGGAACACTAGGGTCACTCTATTTTCTCAGGTCATGAAAGTCCCGCTAGCTAGACGGAAGGATGTTCTTCTCCTTTTTGACTTGTTGACATGCAAGACCATTATAGATTGGAAATGTCTGAATTCAAACCACAGAATTAGTCATTTTAGATTCAGCAGACATTCCTCTTTTCTCATTTTAAAGCTCCTTTTGGGTGTTTTTTATTTCTATTTTTTAGATACCATGCTACTTTGCAGTTGAAGAGGATGAACGCACAAGAGCAGGGGCAGTACACTTTCACCGCCAGGAGCAACTTGGCCAATGCATCCATCACGTTCCAGGTCAACATGTATCGTAAGTTGACCCAGAGTAAACAACTTTCATGGCATTAGAAAGGTCTCTCAGGTTAGGAGCTCATGATTTCTGTTTTTTTAAACAGAGAAGCCTATTGCTGTTGTAAGATGGGAGAATATCACTACGCTCACCTGCACCTCCTTTGGTTACCCCGCTCCTAGAATCATCTGGTACCAGTGTTTTGGGATACGGCCCACGTAAGTGTCTGAAAACATATGATTTGGAGTATCCCTACGTTGAATATAGCAGAAATTTACCATCTGACTGTTTTTGTATTGGGCTGACACAGGTGCAATGAAAACACATCAGGCCTGCAGCTGGCAACCCCTCTTCAGGCTCCCACTGTGGAAGTCCAGAGGGAGGAGTATGGAGCCGTGGAGGTGGAGAGCGTCCTCACCGTGGGGCCGTCAAGCCGTAGGATGACTGTCGAGTGCGTGGCCTTTAACCTTGTCGGCGTCAGCAGTGACACTTTTGCCATGGAGGTTTCTGGTTAGTCTGATCATTCATCTTTATTTGTTCCTCTTCACAGATAGTAGACTTCTGGGTTTGTCATAGTGCAGTCACATGGATCGAGCTTAGACCAAATCCAATGTCTGGGTCCGTTCAAAAAGTCCAAAAAATTACCTCCAAATTCCTTTCCTACCCACTTTTGCTTAACCCTGGTGAAAAACGTCACAGGGTCAAGTAAAGGTGGGAGTAAGAAGATTGGAAAGGAGAATAGGGTGATTAGGAAATCAGACTGCACTTTCCCTAGGCGGATGTTGCAGACGTGACGTGTGAGTAAAAACTACAATTTAACGTTGATGGACTACAAAATTCGCATCTACAACTCAGTGCATTCTATGTGTTGTTATAAGCAGTGAATGAAACGTGAAAACCTCAGTGATAAATATGAGCTCATTAAGAGTTTTATATCCTAAAGTCTCTTAAAGATGAGGAACTGTGCCTGTGAACATCTAGAACAGCAGAAACATTTCTCTATCTGAACTTTCTGGAAAGTCAATGTGACAAGATGAATAAGATTCAAGTCCTTTATTTTCATAACGATATTAAATCGTTTAGCTTTATTCCCTATCCATCATTTTTTTTCTTTCGTTCTCTCGTCTCTGTTAATTTCATAGTCTACTCTGGTTCTGTCTTTCTTTCAGCTAGTTATTGGAAAAATTCTATAAACCTCATCTTACTTACTCTTACTCTTCATTATCATTATAATGATAAATATGATAATCACAATATGGCAACATGCCAACTTTATCGCTTGAATTGGTTGTGATTTACATACTTTAATCACATTTACTTAAATATTTCAAAATAGTGAAACAAATGCAGTTTGAAATACTGACTGATCGGTTTACTGTTTGGATAAAAATGGAAATGAGAAGAAATGAAATCGTTACCATAAGTGGAATGATATAGTTTTCATGTCTATAATACTCTTTTGTCCATCCCTATTTCAATCCGTTTATCACATGTATCATAAGTTTGACAATGAATTTTACAGTTTAAATCAGGGCTAGTAAAGTTAGTCACAGTCACATCGATCGCTTGTTTGGATGAGCGGTCAACAGGTCTGTCACTTTAAATGAAGTTTACACAAAGACTTGTGGGTCGTCTGTTCATGGCTCCTTTTGTAAAGGATGGTCCAGTGTTTCCTAGGCTAAAGGAGATAATAAATGAAATAATGAGGCTCCTTTCCTTATCAGTTAGAGAATTCGAATGGCCTTTATCATGGCCGACGCTAAAATACTTCCAGGTCGTTTCACTCATGACCTTCTGAAACAAAATGGACTATTTGAACAGAACCAGTATTTAATCATCTTCAAGGCCACATTTACACGACAATGATTTGATCTGAAAATGGCAATCTTTTTCTACATGTGGCTGTTTTTTAAAAAGACAGCAGCGTTTTAGTTGCTTTAAAACTTGATGTTTTTAAAATGTGTTTCAGACTGCAAATTTGAAATATGGAGTGTCCTCCAAAAACAAGAGACTTACTGTACATACATGCCTGTTTTGGTTCCAGCCAGTAGGTGGACTACAACAACAGTGGCAAACTCCTGAGTTCTGTTTGTGCTACTCACACTTTACAGTTTAAGGTCACTTGTGTAGCCAGTCCACCTCATTGTTAGTGTGTCAGGCATCCACTTCTCTGTGGAACAAACTGTTTTCAGTGGATCGTTTCCATGTAAATGACAACTACCATTAGGTAGGGTTTTGGGGCCAGATGGCAGGCTCAGTTACAAACATGTGGTCTTTAACACAACTCCACTCCCACTCAGATAAAATGATAGCATCTTTGGAAGAGTACATTCTATTGCTTAGCTTATTTTTCTGATAATAACATACAGCAGCTCATACATCAAGCATGAGAGGACCTACAGTAGGGCCTGCACCTTTTAAAATCTTAATCCGTTAGGATATAGTATTGTAATTATGTTTTGGATTCTTTCTCCTATGGGCTACATGCTAAAAAATCAAACTGAGATGCAAAACAGGGTTGAATACACAGCACTGGTTTTCTCTTTTCGCTGGTCACAAAACAAAATAAAAAGTTCTATAATACAATTTAACAAAATACAGTCTGCTATAGTGGAAGAATGCTGTTAGTTTGAGGTATGACCTTAGGGATAGAAAGTCATAAAGATGGATATTTTCTCCTGGTTTGTATAGACTGTGACGACACTTATTGGTGTCTAAAGGGGATGTTCGAATCCCAGTCGCTATTTCGGAAATGTAAAGTGAAACTAGCACTGCGCCTTAACTTGCATATGTCTGTTAATATACTGTATTTCAGTATACTTAAATGCAGTACAGAGTGCTAAATCTATGGTAAACAGATGTACCCAATTTCCGGGAACAGTCCCCGGACTAATTGAAATTTCCCTCTGACATACTTCAAACAAATTTGTCAAAAAATAATCTGATGCTCCCTGTTTTGTCTGTAGCTTGGACTCTTTATTACGAGCAAATGCTAAACTCAGGCATTTCCTGTAAGTCTAATGTTCCTTCAGATAAATATAAACTTATATTTTGCCGGTAAATATTTTAAGCAGGAAGCTGCAACAGCAGGAAATGTTTTGCTTCAGTTGCAATAACTTCATACAGTTTCATTGGCAGCTCTTTAATGGGAAATATTCTGATAAAATAAAATTAACTGAAATAAAAATTCCTGGATGCAGCAATTTTGAGGAAAATATACAGAAGCTTAGTGAACTGCCACAGGAAGAGTAGAAGAGTTAAAAATTAACAATTATGTAGCAGTTATGTTATTAACCTATTTTATTTAATAATGGCTCTTTAGTTCCAGTTTTAATATTATTGATGAATTGTTAATAGATTACAGTCTCAGAATAAGGCCATAAGGCTGTGTTTGCTCCCTCTGCAAAACTTTTGCAAAATGCATAAAACTTTGTCAGCATTTGTTTCTCATGGCAATATTATGTGGTTTTTATCCACCAAACTAGAAACGCCCCAGGTTTTCACTTCAGATGTAAGGCCACCCTAACATCACAGCATGTTGGTATTATTTCAATTCGCGCACTGCCGTTTTGCACTAAGAGGAAGTGGCGATGGTTCGATTTCCTGTCTTCTGCTCCTACTTCTTTTTATCAGCAAGTTATAAAAAGATGTTAGGTGATTTTAATCTAAATTGGACAGCTATTTTCACTCACTATGAGACTTATGTAACTTGTTTTTTATGTTAACATAATTTGCTGAGATAAAATACATTTATTTTCTATTAAATGCCTTTTCTTGATTGAAATCTCTGCTGATGCTAATAACACATTAGCAAGCTAGCAGATGCTAACCTTTGCTAGCGCTAGCTTGCTAAGAGTACAATATGTCACCAATATGGTGCTCCTTGAGGATGTAATGTGCCCACACTAATGGCAACCTCCAGTCCTGAAAAATGAAGCCAATGCGGAAGTGCAAAAAATTGCAATACTGCAAATGTTAAACAGCCGGTTTTGACACTAGAAATAAACTGGTTTACAGCCTGGTTCAAAACACCAAACGTGTCTCATCAGCTGGTGTCTGCTCCCACTGTAGGGGGGGTGAATTTTTTTGTACCACAATTGTTTGGATTATATTATGGATGAAAGCTGATTGGCGCATCTCATTTGATTGACAGATAGCTCGGCAGGCAGAGGCTCCATTTCTGTCAACCAGAATGCTAGCTAGCAGGCTGACAGGAAGTCACGCTTAGTGGGTGGGCCATTAGGTTGATCCAAAGTTTGGTTATAACTGCGATTTTGATATGTAAGCCTCCACGGCTTGGCTTCAAGAGCCGTTTGAGTCCGTCAATTGTAAGCAGACGACTGACGTCACACGGGGTTTGTCCAATTCTGCCTACAGTCTATGGTCCACACTCAGTTCTTCAGTTTTGAGTGTGCCAGTAGTACACTGCATTTGTGTATACTCCTCAGTGTGAATGTACATGCACTCAAAATGTTAAGTATTTTGTCCATAAGTATCTGAAATGTTACTGTGTCTGTCTTGTCTCCCTAAAGGCTGAAGCCAAGGCAGGCTGTATACCTCTTGACAAATAGCTTAAAGATCCTATCAGTTTTCTCAGCAAGCCTATGTCTGACTCTCATCCTTCATCAAATCAAAACAGATGAGTCATTTTAAAATTATCCTCTGGACAGTGAGTGTTAATAAAGAAATAAGCTTTTCAGACCAGATTCTTTTGTTAACCAAGCTGCTAATGTGTACTAGTAGTTCTGCTATAAAAAAATGACGACTTCTGCTTAGGTTTATTTTTCACCATCAGAGGTATCACCCTGATTTTTACTGATTAACAGATTTCGTTTGGCTATGCTACCCACTAACAGGCTAAGGCAACACACTGCTATGCAATCTTACATATGTTGAGAAAGAAAAACAAACTTGTTCAGAGACCAAGAGGAAATTGTTTTTGACAGTTAGGAAAAGCGTGTCTTTCCCATGACTGGGCATTGCATCAGCTTACGAATGGACATGCCCACAGCATCCAAGAGCAGAGACTCTTGCTTTATTATTTTTTTTATCATCTTTGAACATAATTTTAAACACTTAAACACATTTTTTTCCATCTCTGAAATCTGGCCTGGTGCTTAATGAAACAGTCTTGTGTTGTATAACAAGACTTATGATGCATTTTTATTGCTTAACAAGGACTTTAGCATCTCGTAAATCAGAAGGCATTATACAACTCCACTAACTGGACATAAGAGATCAGCTTGTGTAACATACTGTGCCTATAAAAAGTTTTCACTCCCTTGGATGTTTTACCCAGTCATAGTCCATATAATTTGGCTTGTTTGACAAAAAAAACAACATAAAACTCTTTAATGTCAAAATGAAAACAGATTTAAACAAAGTAATGTCAATTTAACAAAAATATGTAATGTAAATTAAGTTACGGTATAAATATTCAACCTCTTTAAAATGACTGATCTAATTCAACAGAGGTCCAGCCGATTGGTGCTAGTAGTCTCACAATTAGTGAAATGGGGATCACCTGGGTGCTGTGAATGTGCCTTAAGTGATTGCAGTATAAATACACCTGTGTCTGGAAAGTCCAGTCACTGGTCAATCAGTATTCTTGGCTACCATTACACCATGAAGACAAAAGAACACTCCAGCAACTCAGAGAAAAGGTTGTTGAAAAGTATAAGCCAGGGGGAGGATACAAATATATTTTAGAGGCACTGAATAGATTTTAGAATCAGTTAAATCCACCATCAAGAAATGGAAGGAATATGACACATTTGTGATAAATCTGCGTAGTTCAGGCCGCCCTTACAAACTGAGTGACCATGCAAGAAGGACAATAGTAAGAGAGGCCACCAAGACAACCAGAGACTCTGTATACGACAAGTCACCAGTCAAAGCTTTTGATGGAGAGAGGCAAAGGGAAAACCACTGTTGAAGAAAACTCATATTAAATCTGGACTGTAGTTCACCAAAAGGCATGTGGGAGACTCAAAGGTCAAGTGGGAGAAAGGTCTGATGAGACCAGAATGGTACTTTTTGACAATCAGATAAGGTGCTGTTTTGAGGACACCAAACACTGCATATCTCTACAAACACACCATCCCCACTGTGGTGCACTGTGGTGGCAGCATCATGCTGTGGGGATGCCTCTCAGCACCCACACCTCAAAGGCTTCTAAAGGTGGAGATTAAAATGAATGTGGCAGAATATAGGAAAATCCTGGAGGGCAATTTTCTTCGATCTGCAAGAGAATTATGGATTACGGAGAAGATTTATTTTCCAGCAAGGCAATGGCCTGAAGCATACAGCGAAAGCTCCACAGAAATGGTTGAAAGACAACAAGGTGAATGTTCTGGAGTGGCCGAGTCAAAACCTAGACCTCAATCTACCTGACTGAGCTTGAGCTGTTTCGCAGGGAAGGAAGGAACAAAATTGCACTGTCCAGATGAGCAAGACTGATTGAGACCAATCCACACAGACTCAGTGCTGTGATTGCAGCCACAGGTGCATCTACTATATACTTACTTGAAGGGGGTGTTTTTTATAATTATTTTGGTAGAAAAGCCTAATAATATTGACCATGGTTGGTTTTTCAAATCAATTAAAAGGTAAAACATCTAAGGGGGATTACACTTTTTATAAGCAGTGTGCATTTAATCGATTTTTATTAATGCAGATCCTTCTCTGATTCTGCAGACAAACTCTTCACTTCAACCTTGACTGGAGCAGCAGGGATTCTGGCCATCCTGCTTGTACTGCTGGTTTTTCTCTTCTACAAATACAAACAGGTGAAGTTCATTCTCAGAGTAACCCCGAAACATACAAAGTTATCTGTTACCCAACTGCATTTCTTTTTATCATTTATCATTTTTAACCTTCAGAAACCAAGATATGAGATCCGCTGGAAGATCATTGAGGCAAGAGATGGAAACAACTACACCTTCATTGACCCAACTCAGCTGCCATACAACGAGAAGTGGGAGTTCCCAAGGGACAAGCTGAAGCTAGGTTGGTACCATTTCAAACTACTGTGAGGGAACCTAGCTGGTTAGGAGATACCCCACTTTAATACTGATGCATCTCTGTGTTCAAAAGAAGATAACAAGACCGTAATCTATGAGCTCTGTAGTTATTTTCAATGTTTAAAACCACTGCCAGGGGGTTAGTGTCATAGAGAATGGTAAAGCATGGTTTAAAAACAGTCCATAATTATATTCAACTGTTTTTAAACAAAGCAGAGGGATATTTATTTGCTAAATAAATTGACTTACACATGTACGGGACAAAATCAGCACAGAGATAAGGGGCACCGCTTTGTTGATGTGTACCAAGTTTGACAAAGGAGCTTTAAGTCAATCATGGCTGTTAACTGCTCTACAAAATGTATAAAACATCTAGGAATCCTTTATAAAGAATGGCTAGTATAGACATTATAGAACAAGAAAAAGATTTTTAAAAATCCTATATTTGATGACCAAAAATAGTAGAGCTTGTACTTAAAATGCATCCTATTTTTGTCTGAGTAGGAAAGATCCTCGGGGCTGGAGCTTTTGGAAAGGTCGTTGAGGCCACAGCTTATGGTCTTGGAAAGGAAGACAACGTGATGCGTGTAGCGGTGAAAATGCTGAAAGGTGAGACCCTGTATTGAACAGAGAGACCTTTGTTGACATGAACAAATCAGAATGGCCAGTGAATCTGAAAATGTTCCAGATAAGGTGAAAAGTTTTATCTGATTTTTGAAACTGTCCTGAAATTACTTCCAAAGACTCTGTTTCACAAGATCATGCAGGACGATAATATAATGTGCATTGTGTTTCTGCAGCCAGTGCCCATTCAGACGAGAGGGAGGCTCTGATGTCCGAGCTAAAGATCCTGAGTCACCTGGGTCACCACAAGAATATCGTCAATCTGCTGGGAGCATGCACTTACGGAGGTGAGACAGCGGCCTTTGTTCAGATTAATGTTCAGGTCATGGGTTATGTCCATAATTTGCATGCAAAAAAAGTTCTCTTTGGTGAAAAGATCATGATACAATCTGTTTCCTCATCAGGGCCAGTGCTTGTGATCACAGAATACTGCAGCCTCGGTGACCTCCTGAACTTTCTACGCCAGAAGGGAGAGACCTTTCTGAACTTTGTCATGAACATACCTGACATCACAGAGAGCTCAAATGACTACAAGAATGTCTGCACACAGAAACAGTTCATTAGAAGGTACGTCAACAAGAATTCCCTGTCATAGCAGTGGAGAAGAAGCAAAGGTAATAGCAATTTTTGTTTGTCCATCAGTGACAGCGGGATCTCCAGTACATCCTCAAGCAGCTACTTGGAGATGAGACCTAGCTACCCGCCAAATATGGAGTCATCTCGAGGTGAAACAGCAGCACTTGGCTATTAAAAAAGCACCATTTCGTGTTTTTATTCCTAACCCCTTCTTTACTGTCTGACTTTTGCTCAGACTCTTTATGTGAAGACACTGCTGACTGGCCACTGGACATCGACGACTTGCTGAGGTTTTCCTTTCAAGTTGCTCAGGGTCTCGACTTCCTGGCATCCAAGAACGTGAGCGATTTTTACAACTGCAAGGCTCCTAATGTGGAAAAATTATACACATAAATTACTACTGTGATAAATTACAGCAGGAATGGCCATGTGCTACGTAGTAAGTGGGGATTACCCAGGCAACAAAGAAAATATTGACAATTGCATAAAAAAGTATTTCTTTTTATGGTAAATGTAGGGTGTAAAATCATTCACAGAGAGGTTATGAGGGGAATTTCCCTTTTTATTCTTCAGAATTACTCGTCATAGTTTGATCATCCTTATTGACATAGATTCACCCTATCAAGTGACCTCAGTGTCTGCGACTATACACTGATATAAACTATGTTTCTTTGTGTTTGTTTAGTGTATTCACAGAGATGTGGCTGCCAGGAATGTTCTCTTGACTGACCGCAGAGAGGCCAAGATTTGTGACTTTGGCCTGGCACGAGACATCATGAATGATTCCAACTATGTGGTGAAGGGGAATGTAAGCCCTTAAATACTCAATGTCAAATGTTTAGCTCACATTACATTGTTCACTATCCAGTTTGTTGTAGAATTATCAAATACCAGGGTTTAAAACCTTGAAATGATATAACTGGAAATTAAAAAATATTGATACCTGTTTAAATTCACAGCTTAGACAACCAATTTTGGGAACTTGAATATTCTTAATAATAATAATTTTTTAAACTCCTGCATTTTCTAAATTGCAAAAATAGGTTGGCAATGATTATGTACTGAACACTGGGTGTGCATATGTGCAATCTGGACAGTGTGTAGGAGTTAGTTTTGCATTTTTGGATGGATTCATTCCTCTCCAAGGTTTGTTATCATTAAATAAAACTGAGAAAATAACAAAAACTCAAATGTAAAAATTATTTTCTTTAGATTTATTTAAAGCCTTGTTGTACACAAAGTGTCCTTAGCGTTGCATATTGCATACTGAGTCGCACCTCCTAGTTCCAGGCATGGTGTCTTAGGTCAATATCTTTTAATGCAGGAATTAAAACTGTTCCATATCCTTGGTTTCAGACAGAACCTTTGTTTTTTTATCCATTTATGTGAAGGGTGTCCAAACTTTTTACACTGATGACCACATACAGAAAACTATAAGGAATGATGAGGCCACTTTCACCTCATCTTAATGATACTGACGTCCATTCAGTGGAAATTAGGTTAAGATGTGCTTAGTGATTGGATATTCTTAAATACTAGTTAATAGATGACAAGGCAAATAGTCATTTCAAGAATTTTAAGGAGGCCAGTCAGATTTCAGGGTAGCCCTGGTTGGCCCTGGCTATCACTGGCTCCACCCTGGTCAGAATGTATCAGAGAGTTTGCACAGCAGAACTGCCTAGTGCTGAAACTAAATTTTACACAAATCCATCTTCACAAACTTACATTTTTTCAGTTTTTTTATTGACAGACAAGTATAGTTTCCCAGATGAGCCCCCAAGGTAACACAAAACTATACTCATCTGTCAACAAGAAAACACAGATAAAATATACAGTCAAGCACAAGCCTCATGTTGTAACGTGGGCCATTTTTCATTCATGTTTTGGAATTTGCTGCAGGCCAATAAAAAATGGGCCAAGGGCCGCATATGGCTCCCAGGCCATAGTTTGGCACCCCTGGTTTTTGTTGATAGTAACCTTACACACCAGATGACTGTTGCACATAAGCTATCCACTGCATAGGACATATTTCACATCCATTTGGGAAACCCCCCGTGAAGAGTGTTTCAAAAAATTTTCATAAAGTGACAAATGTTCAGTCCATGGCATTTATTACAAGCCAGAGTGAAAAGACAAAATGAGGTAGCAGGCATGCTCAGCTCCAGTATATAATGTGAGCTTAGCAGGAAAACTTCTTGAACATTGGAGCTAGCAGGTGGATAAAACTTTCTTGGCCAGTCTCTGTCAAGAAATTCTTCAGTGTGGTTCTTCGCTTCTCTTTCAATGAAAAAAAATTTCCAGATCTGATAAAAACTACCACGTTGGTGGTTTCATCCAGACTAATCACTAAAACAATCTGTTCTGACATTGACACGCCTTTCAAAGGGAAGGAGTAAAGTGAAGAGTGTGCTGGTGAGGTAGGAAACCTGAAGGGCTTAAAAACTAAACTTTACCATATTATAATCAGACTTTGTAACAAAGAATATAATCAAGAAGACATTGCAATTAAACAAAATACAAAATAGAAGAGAAGCACAAGAAAATAAAAGGAAATGTGAAAACCAGTTTATTGGAAATAAGTTTCCAAGACAGATAGTCACATTGGACCTGCCATTTGTAGTAACTGATTATGGAGTTATGTTATGCATACCAGGATATATATGGGTACATAGATTTGCGATTTACATCCATCATTTATATAAATCAAGAAAAGTAAGGGTGTGAGGATTGATCCTTGAGTAACACCACAGATTAATTCAGATCTTTTAGACACACAGTTTTTGATAGAAACATATTGTTTTCTTTTGAAGATAGAATTTTTTATCCATTCAAGGATTTCCCATTTAAAACCATTTTTAGAACATTTTGACACTAAGATGTTGGGATTTACAGTATTGAATGTTTTCGAGAGATCAAGACAAATCGCAATGCCATATTCATTTACATCTAAAGCAGAGGTTATTCTATTTATTAGTATTAGCAGGGCCATGTATGCAGAGTGTTTGTATACATCAACTTACAGTAAAACCAAACCCTGCCCATAACTATTGCAAACTCATGCCAAAGCAGGTCAGGAGAAGAGTGCAAACATCCTTTCTGCCATGAAAAGCTTTCAATCCATATCTTTATTCTTGTTTTGATAAAGAATTTGGTCCATTAAAAAAAATCTCTTGCTCTTCTATGGCTACATCTGCTACACCAGCCCAGCCTATGCTACCTGTTTCCAGTTCAACAATATGCTGCCAGTAGCTACCATCTTGTTCTCTTCAGATGGCGCTGATTGGTCAGATTTGTTCTTAGACCGGGCACAATAATTTCAGATTGTGAAGTGATTTGCGAGATGGATCTGCCTGATGACAAACGTGGAATCTGGTCAATCCATCTGTCAGTTTATGGGCGTGTTTCAACAGAAACTGTTTGAGTTTTTACCTTTATTTAGAGACAATTAGATCAGGAGGAAACATTCACATCCATTTCCTTTTCTTAGATCCTTTTGTCTCATATAACATACAACTCTAAATAGATCCATCAGCTATTGCAACATGATCGCACAGGTTTGATAAGCAGACCAAAGGGGGCTAAGCCTGATTTGATTGGTCAAGACTGCAAACAATGGTATTTCACGTTGTGAATTATATCCAAATATTAGATATGACTGGCCTTAATAAAAGTAGAACTACACAGTATTTTAAAGTTTTCTTTAAAATGGCATGATCTTTACTTTATCTGGCCCTTCACAGTCTTGCCCCTGCCACACTAAACTATTAAAAACTTAGCACAAACTGACCACTCTCACAAAAGACTGAAGTCACAAATCATCATTAAAAAGTAATCCATACTGAACTGAAAGCCAGAATAAAAATAAAAACTACTAGAAAAGAGTCACACCTGTCTTATGATGTTGGTTGAAAGCTTATGATTGTTCCTTGACGTACTGAAGGATATGCCACTTATAAACATGTGGTAAGGTACAGAAACTTTCAAAAAGTATAGAAAATTATCAATGTATCAAGATTTTGAAAACTTAACAAAAAGCTGCTGTATGTTTTGTGTTGTGTGTAAAGGCCCGTCTGCCAGTGAAGTGGATGGCTCCGGAGAGTATCTTTGAATGTGTCTACACCGTCCAGAGTGATGTCTGGTCCTACGGCATCCTCCTATGGGAGATCTTCTCTTTAGGTTCCCACGCATTCACACATTTCATAGAGGCATTTCCCCATGTCTGCATGCTAAAATGACAATGGAAATTGTCCTCCATTAGGCAAGAGCCCCTACCCCAGCATTGCTGTGGACTCCAGGTTCTACAAGATGGTGAAGCATGGCTACCAGATGTCCCAACCAGACTTTGCCCCTCCTGAGATGTAAGCTCCTCTCTTGAGTAACATATCTGATCGAAGACTGTACATTTTCCTCACTTTTTCTAAAGGTTTGCTTTGTCAGCTAATGCCAATGTACTGCTTAGTATCAAGTGACTCTCATCTGGTCATTTACAAGTGAGTCCACCTTAATGATTGCTTTTTATCAGCCTGTAAATGTTAGCACAGAATGTTTCTGACTAAAGGGCTTGTCCTTCTAATTTGCTAACTGTTGCTTACAAGCAGTGGCATTGTTGATGCTAATGCTGATAAAAACTTTATTCATAAAAATTACAGTGTTGGACTTTTTACATGGCATGCCTCCCACATGTTCAATAGGCTGAACAAAGATGCCCTTTCTGTCTGCTGGTCCTTTGCCCTATCCACCATCTGATGTAACGGACACATGAGGTTTATCATCAACAATTATCATCCCCAAACTATCAACCAAAATCTCCAAACTGGTAGAGCCCCTGAAATGGGAAATGAGGAGCTTTTTCTCAGCATCTCAGCAGACCCTTAGATCTCTTGTGCCCTCATTTTGCAGGGTTCTCACACCACGTGGAACAACTCTTCAGTGGAAACGGACGGGACTGAATCTGAGTCAGGGTCTAATCATCTGTTGTTCTGCTGTGAGTCAGGCCTCAGTTCTGCCTGTTAGCCACATGATCTCAAAGCCAGGAAGCCATGTAACTGCTATTTCACGGCAGCAGAATCGGACTGGAGGGGCAGGGACCCTTATGAACGAGCCTCTTATGAATCTGCGTCACCACCTCCATACAGCTCATCTTATTTCTCTAATTTGACTTTATACAGTTTCTTGATATCAAACCATAAACTTTAACCCTTGGGGACACATTTGGACATGTATGTAAGCCCCTAAATAAGTGAACTGCCCGTTCTGTCTTGTTTGGTGGAAATTTGACTGTGATTAATTTGCTGTTTTTTATTTTCTTGTTTTTAAAGTTACATGATCATGAAGATGTGCTGGAATCTGGAGCCTACAGAGCGTCCAACATTCAGCAAAATCAGCCAGATGATAGAAAGACTACTCGGAGACCAACCAGAGCAAGAAGAGGTGAGGTTATTATCAATTGTGGCTTTACCAGAACTGTTTATAGGACAAAACGTGACACCCCAGTTAAAATGTCCTCAGGAGACCCTCCTCACAGACACAGAAGGCTTAGTTGTGCTATCAAAATAATTAAACAGACTTTTTAGATACAATCTAACTTGAGTGCTGTTCCCTTGGGAGTTTTTTTAATCCTCATTAGAACCAGTAAAAATGCATCCTGTACCACACTAAAAGAAGAAAAGAATATGATGTTTCAGATGGCTCTTCTAATCAAATCATGCTGTCAGTGGAGTCATAGAGTCAATGTTTGGCTTTCTTGGATCATGGCTAACCATCCCTATGATCCTCTCCACAGCTAATCTACCAGAATGTGCAGCAGCAGGTCGCGGAGGGTGAAGTATGTGATGAGCCCATGTGCTGCGACGGACCCTGTGACCAATCGTGTGACCATGAGGAAGAGGAGCAGCCTCTGATGAAGACTAACAACTACCAGTTTTTTTGAGAGGCTTTTCAGCTACCAGCCCAACCAATCACTTATCAGCAAGCATCAGAAGTGTTGGGATGTAGCTGTAAGCCTGCTGTCAGAGCGTGGCAGCTCCCTTCTAACGTCCAGACAGTCGCAGAGTCGCCCTCACAGCTATTTTTTGCCTGTCGTGCCTGCTCCCCAGACAGACGAGCAGCTGCAGCTAGCATGTGACTTGCTTCTTTGCAGACCATGACTAGAAATTGCCACGTCTAAACTCCAACTGCAGACATGAAAGGAGGAAACATGTCAACAAAACCACACAAAGCATCCAAAGCCATATCTTATCAGGACTATTTGTCCCTCCCTCTGTTGTGTTTTTGTTTTATAATCTGTCTAAAGGGGAATTTGTTTGTCCCTTCCCTTGAGAGTGTTTTTAGTTATTCTATATTTTACACTATGTTTCTGATGATTTGTATCACTGCCTCATGAGAGTGGGTGTTTTGGCCATTTTGTCAGTAGGTTCACTTCCTATTCATCATTCTCTTGTATGGTTTCTCAGAAAAAAGCAGTCACAAACACTGGATTCAAAGCTACAAGAGACACTTTTCTTGCCCTAGACAAGTTAGGTTTTATTTTATCATCACCTTAATGAACATGGAAACAGTACGAGTGTTGTCCTCTGTGTGAAACACACTAACTGGACCGTGGAGAAGGCAAAGAATAACCGTGTTGTTTTCTTCTTTGCGCTTTGGTCGTAGCAGTTTCTCTTGTGACACACTTCTAGTAGCTGTCAGTTGGCGGAAACATGTGATTGTTTTGCTTCAGTTTGAATTAATTAATTACCTGGTGTGATTTTTTGAGCAGGGAATACAGCTGAACTGAGCAGGGAAATCTGTGGATCCGTCATGGATCAGATGAACAATGTGAAAGTAAACCTCCTCATTTTTGTAGACGAGTTTAAGGATGTATGCTTTATGATTGTATGTAGCAGTCAGCTTACACTGCCAACTGTATGAAGACTTTAGAATAACATAAGCTATTTGAGAGATACAGACTGCTTGTTTGTGTGATTTTAGGCATTTCATATGTGCTTGCTGAAGACAGATGTCTAATACTGTATATATCGCATGATGTAAATCAAGAATTATCTTTATTTTCGCATATATGTCGTAGAGTAGATAATATTACATCAATATTTCGTATATATCGGTTGTTTAAATAAGAAAAAAGCTGCCAATAAACTCACTTAAAAGCGACCACTGATGCCAAAGATTGCAATGCAACGTGACTATGTTGTGGTGTAAGGAGCTCCTTCTTAACTGGGTTTCTTGTATCTCACTGTGCTGATAAAAAAAAGTGTGCTGCAGGCAAGCGCTCTGCTCACTTCCTGTTTTCCACTGGATTATATCCAAAGTGCATTTCCTCTGGAAGGTTTCCCACAATAAATGTCAACGTTGTAAAGCCCTTAAAATCAAAGTAGGGAAGTTTTTGTCCCACCACAGAGACAGCTTAAAAGTCTGCATGCTCTGTCCTATTTTTGAGGTTAAATCTTATCTTTTTTTCCTTTGAAAGATGACTTTTGTTATGGCTTTCTGAGGGGCAACTTAGCAGACAGTGAGTGTTTTATTGCCACCAAGAACGTGACCTTGTACTGACGTTCAGGCAATTCTAACAATCTAAACTTGTGCTGTTGTTGCTCTTCCAGTGCTGCTCTTTTCTCCAGCAGTTCTGTGTTATATGTGTTTTAGAGACAGGATTATTTCTGACGGATTGCTTTTCATTTTAAATGATCTTATCATTGAAAGCATATTCACATTTCAGGTCTTTTTGTGAATTTTCTTTAGCTAATTGTTATGGTTCAATACTGTGCTAAATAAAATGAGTATTTTTTTTAACTTCATAATGTCAAAGTCAAATGGTGAATGGACTTCAGCTTGTTTGAAGCTTTCTAAGTCCTCTAATGATTTCAAAGCACTTTTGACACCACTATTGCTTTTAACCATTCAAGTAAAAGTACAGGTACTCTAAAAATCTACTCAAGTAAAAGTAAAAAGTACTTTATTTAAGTTTACTTTGAGTACTGAGTACTGCAGAGTTGTACAGTAAAACATGATCTCCAACCAGGTTGTTCAGGTAAAGTCGCACCTCTATAATAAATTAGACAGCAAAAGTGATGGTGTTAATTAAACTCATATAGAGCTAAATTAAACACTTTTAAAATGTTTATATTGGTCCATAGTACATTTAGTTAAATTACACGTCTGAAAGTGTTGACAGTTTGAAAGAGCTGTTGTAAGTCTTGTAAATCCGTGGCAATGTGGGTATCCTCAGACATGAACAAAGCAGAGTCAGCCTCATAAGCAAGGCAATGCATGCTGATATATAATATACAGTATACAATCTTAACCTGCACTAAAAGTCACAGGCAGGAACTCTAACCTGGCCAATAACTTCACTTATGGTGCAAATGTGTCTAACATCAAAAACAACAATCAGAAACAAAAAGAACACCAGCAGCTGTTGCATCCAAACACAACTAAACACGTATAAAACACATCTAAACACTCTGCCCAAGTGCATGATGGGAACTTCTGCCACACATCCCCCCAGATTTCAAAATGCTATGGCCAGAGTTTAGATCAATTGACTCTTAAGAAAGCTGGGTGTGGATCAACACAGTCAAGTAACTCCAACACCGAAGAACATTTCATTCAGAATGGAGTTAAAATCAACTCTGAAATTTTTAACCCTGACACACAGTTATTGCTGTACAACAGCCGATTTGGGATGTGATGTGGAATCATTCTTTCGCTATGTGCTTCTGTGTACTCAATAGAGGTAAAGTACTGAAGTAAAAGTACTGATTTCAAATTGTACTCAAAATAGTACAAGTATCCCAAAAACTACTCAGTAACTACTTTGAGTACATGTAATTAGTTACTTTCCACCCCTGACTTTCACAAAAGGGCTGCAAAGGCAAGGCAAGTTTATTTGTATGGCACATTTCAGCAACAGTTCAAAGTGCCTCACACAAGACACCAAAACATGATGACAAACTGAAATAGAAACACACCAGAAACATAAAAAGATAAACAATAAACAATCTGTTAGCCGTCTTCTGAAATTCCCATCTCTCTAAACCTGACACGCCAGATGGATGTGTGAAACACATCCATCTGGTAAACCTCTCATATACAGCGTCTGAGAAAGGGCAGAGGCTTTGAAAGAACTCGGAGGGTGATTGGGAGAACACTCTGTCTGTAACATCTTAACGGGCCAATCAGAGCAACAAAACACGTGACGTTGCCACCACCGAGGTGTGCCCATACCGAAGGTGTAAACTCCATAGAGAACTGCATAACATGAACCATGATGACTGTAGGCATGTCAGTACACAACTTTTTTTTATGAAAAGAAAACAACTCACTGCTGTTCTTTGTTCTTCTTTAAATGAAGAAATGTCAAGTTCTGATAAAACTGGTGCTTCAGCAGCATCCACGCTAATCTCTTCTGCCATAATTGCGCCAGCCTCTTGTTGCTGCTTGCTTACGTCAGGACTCTGCTGTGCCTGAAAATACTGCCTCTCGTTGCTGATTGGTCCTGTCACTTTCTAACCAGGCCCAGACAGTTCAGATGGGAGCTTTGCAAGATGGATTCACAAGTGAGAAACATGGAAACCGGTGTATCCATCTGCTTTGCAAGGTTAATCTCTTTCACCCATATATTAAAAACATCTGACCAAGTCAGTTCAACACTTTGTTTTTATTGTATCACAACATGTCCAACATGTCCTCTCATCAACTTCACAGGCAAACAACTGGTGTTTGCTCAATGCAGTAGGTATTTAGAGGGTGGAGGTAAAACGTTAACCTTGTCTGGTGAGGTTAAATGCTAGTCCAAGTCTGGGCACCTCACCCCAGCTCTGCCTCCCCCACCCTCTTGCTGGGTCTATTGAAGGTGGCAATGCTGTTAACAGCTGTTTGGCCATGTGGTAGGGTAGGTACGAAAGAGAATATATCTGTGTTGGCATGGGCGGTGAGGGCTGGAATGGAGGGGGGTGGCTCTGGGATGCTGGAGATCACTGTTCAGCCTCCTGAAGGTGTCATGGGACTAACACCTGAGAAGGGGGGGTTACCACTTGAGAACCCTGGTGAAGTGTTGGCTTCTTGCTGCCTATCAGTCAACATGGTTGACTTGTGAAGGCAAATGGTAAGATTTAACAGGGTTTAGGGACTTCTTTGCTTATCCTTTCTGTAAAGCACAAGTATCTTGTGTTTGCCAGATAGTAAAACTGTAAAACACTTACCTCTTATATTCTTAACTCTTGATGTATGCATGTCAGTGTATAGCTGTGTATGCTGCACTACTGCCCAAGGCAAATTTCCCCTAGGGGACAATAAAGTATATCTTATCTTAATTGAATTAAAATATACATGGATCATGGCTTTTGATCATCTTACAAAGTTTCATTTTCAGTCTCCTAGACTAAAGCTTACTTTTCATTTGAGTTTCCCGAAAGATCTGTTTTCAGCTAGTGTAGTCTGGTATTCCTCATGAAAAAGTGGTCTACTAACATTTCTAGTTCGTTTTAGTTGACCAAATTTACACTGCAGTTAGACTGACTAGTGAAATGTGGATGTTGGACTTTCCCTCCATAAAAATCATAAAAATGTATGAGCAAAAAAAAAAAAAAAAAAATTGGGGAATTTAGAACTTTCAGGCCATGGTACACTTAAAAATTGATTGTTTCAGTCTAGTTGGTAGTATAAAAAGCTTATTCAGTAAAAAAAAAAAAAAACACTGACTGATTCACATTTACAGTCAAAATGCTCTTAGCTGATTATACAATTCTTGGAAATCCACAATCCTGTTGACTTCTCTTGAAGGAAAAAGCCGATAAATAAAAGGGATGTGGTTTTAGAAAGTGGGTTGTCAACAAAAAACATAGGTACATTTAGCGACTGAACTACAATAGCCCTCCTTGATAAGTTACTGGAACTCCTTAAAAAGAGAAACTAGAAAAAGTTGGAAAATATGGATGGAAAAATATAATTTAGCAATACCGTTTGCCTTATCCAGATTTATCTGTTCTAATGTTACACTGCACTTTTGTAGATGATAAATCATTGATTTGGAGGGGGTATGAAATGAGGTTAGTAAAGAGGTTTTCAAAGAGTGGGAGGGTGAGCCTCCCCCGACAGAAACTCATGTACAGTGCATTCAGAAAGTATTCAGACCCCTTTCACTTTTTTCAGTTTTGTTATGTTGCAGCCTGATGCTACAGTCGTTTAACTTTTTTCTTTCATTAATCTACACTAAGTACCCTGTAATGATGTGAAAACAGAATTTTAAACAGTTTAGCACATTTATGAAAAAGAAAAACTGAAATATCACATTAATAACTAGAAAAGCACTAGGAGAGCACCTCTGCCATTAGCCCCATCTCCCAATAGTACAGAACACTTCAAAAAATTCCAGGATCCAGACGGTGATCCGGATCACTCCCAAAATCTAATCAGTTCTTCCTTATGCCATTTCTGACATTTCCTAAAAAAATTCATCAAAATCTGTCCATAACTTTTTAAATTATGTTGCTAACAAACTAACTAACTAACATGTTTATCATCTGTTTATCACTGAGAATAAGCTTCCATCTAACCACTGCGCCATAGATCCTAGACTGGTGGAGGGCTGCAGTGATGGTTATCCTTCTGGATCTTTGTTTCATCTCCACATGGGATCTCTGGAGCTCAGTTTGGCTGTGTGACCAGCTCCTGAAAAAGTCCTGGTTATGCCAAACCTCTTCCACTTGAGAACTGTGGAGGCCACTGTGATCTTGGGAACCTTCAGTGCAGCAGAATTCTTTTGTAGCCTTCCCCAGATGTGTGCCTTTCAAAAATCATGTCTCTGAGCTCTGTAGGCAGTTCCTTTGACCTCATGGCTTGGTATGAGGTCAAATGAACCTCAAAATTAGCTTTGCATGTTTTAACTAAAATCATGACAAGACATTTACTGGGTGGTTTATTCAGAGGTCTGAGGAGAAACAGTTAAAAAAAAAATCCCTGGTTCCTCATTCAAGAATAACAGCCCTAACTTAGTCATCTGTTCTTCTTAGTCAGATTATAATCAATTCAATAAATGTGTCAATGTTTTGGGTGTGGCTCCTGGGGTGTTCTGTTTTTTGGGATACAAGCAGAAGACTTCTGAGTAAAATGGTTAGGAACCACTTTTTTATGCGATACCATTTTTAATTTATCTACAGAATATATACAATTGCTGTGACGTCTCTTGATCAAACTTTTCATCATTTTTTTTTATCTTCAGGGATTCATCAGCTGACTGAGGGAAAGCTACCAAAAGGGGTGACTCAAAAATCATTGAATGCATCTCTATTGAGAGTAAAATGTGATAATTAAGGCAAAGGGCACAATTCAGTTGTGATTCAGTAAATTCTTCAGATACTGTACACATTTTAAAAGCAAAAATGAGTCCGAAAGGCAACAACTGGCAAGTGAGAGGTGAACATTTCAAACAAACAAACAAAAAAAAAAGCAGAAATGTCTGGACATTGCAGGAAAATTAATACAGCATCATGAGTAAATATTTACAGTTAAACTGAACAGATACGATCTTTAAAATCCTGTTCACAATCTTAAAATAAAAGAGTTGAACTGAAGTGGATTAAGGAGTTTTTCTTTATGCACACTTTCACGTCATTAGCTCTTAGCACTGTATAACACAATAACAAACATCTTACATTCTGTCAGTCATTTGAAATATAAACTCATTTACATTCTACACTGAAAAACTCACATCTTAGCAAGTGTATTGAATATTATTTAAAAATTATTCTCTGGATTTATCAGGGCTTAAAATAAGAATGAGATAACCTGACATGCCAGATCTGGAAAACCTTCAATACTAACTGTCTTGGAAAGGGCAGAGGCTTTGAAAAAAAAACCCCAGAGGATGATTGGATGATCGTTCTGTCTGTCACATCTTTTCCAGCCAATCTGAGCAACAAAACACATTACATAGCTGTGACTGAGGTGCGCATGCGCAGCTACCAAGGAATAACGCAAACCATGGCAACTATAGACATGTCAGTACTTGACTTTTGTCATTTTTGAAAAGAAAACAACTCACTGCTGTTCTGATAAAACTGGTGCTTTAGCAGCATCCATGCTAATCTCTTCGGCCATAATTGCACCGGCCTCTTGTTGCTGCTTGCTTACGTCATGACTCCGCCGTGCCCAAAAGTACTGCCCCTGGTTGCTGATTGGTCCTGTCACTTTCTAACCGGTCCCAAACGGTTCAGACAGGAGCTTTGCAAGATGGATTCACCAGTGAGAGACAAGGAAATGGGTGTATCCATCTGCTTTGCAAGGTTGAGAATGAGAAATTTTGACCAGAAACTGGATAAATTCACTGTCTAAGATCTGAGTTTTTGCAGCATATAGTTCGTCTAAAGTGCATGGAGAGGGCAAAGTCTGTTACAAGGTGCAAAAGTGTCTTTGGGTGTGAGAGGCACCATCCTGTCATCCACTTTTCCTTTTAAAGCCAGTAGGCACACTGCATCTGCTTCAATTTTTTATATGGAGAAGGTTTGCTGTTTCTGAACAGCCTCTTCCCTTCTCTTCTCCCCATATACAGGTATATCTCAAACAATTAAAATATCATGAAAAAGTCACTTGTCACTCAAGTTAGAAAGTGAAACCCATTTATTAAATAGACTTATTACACAGAGTTAAATATTTTAAGCCGTTATTTCTTGAAATGTTGAGGATTATGGCTTACAGATAATTAAACTGAAAATTCAGTGTCTCAGAAAATTAGAATATTACATAAGATCAATTAAAAAAAAGGATATTTTAAACAGAAATGTCAGGCTTCTGAAAAGTATGTTCATTTCTATGCACTCAATACTTGGTTGGGCCTCCTTTTGCATGAATTACTGCATCAATGCGGTGTGGCATGGAGGCGATCAGCCTGTGGCACTACTCAGGTGTAATAGAAGCCCAGGTTGCTTTGATAGTAGCCTTCAGGTCATCTACATTGTTGGATCTGGTGTGTCTCATTTTCCTCTTGACAAACCCCATACATTCTCTGTGGGGTTCAGGTCAGGTCAGTTTGCTGGCCAATCAAGCACAGTAACACCATGGGCATTGAACCAGCTTTTGGTACCTTTGGCAGTGTGGGCAGGTGCCAAGTCCTGCTGGAAAATGAAATCAGCATCTCCATAAAGCTTGTCAGCAGAAGGAAGCATGAAGTGCTCTAAAATGTCCTGGTAGATGGCTGCGTTGACTGTGGACTCCAGAAAACACAGTGGACCAACACCAGCAGATGCCATGGCAGCCCAAATCATCACTGACTGTGGAAACTTCACACTGGACTTCAAGACTTCACTGAATAACCAGCTTCTTTAGCAATGACCTTTTGTGGCTTACCCACCTTGTGGAGGGTGTCAGTGACTGTCTTCTGGACATGATTGTGTAGCCTACTGACCCAGACTGAGAGACCATTTCAAGGCTCAGGAAACCTTTGCAGGTGTTTTGAGTTCATTAGCTGATTAGGGTGCAACACCATGACTTTCCAATATTGCACTTTTTGATCTTATATTCTAATTTTCTGAGACACTAAATTGTGGGTTTTCATTATCTGTAAGCCATAATCATTAAAATTTCAAAAAATAAAGGCTTGAAATATGCCACTCTATGTGTAATGAGTCTATATAATATATGGGTTTCACTTTCTAAAACGAGTGACAAAAATATTGAACTTTTTCATGATATTCAAACTTTTTGAGATGTACCTGTACATGAAGTAACACAAAGGCCACAGTGTTAAATTCAGCAATATGCAGTTTTATCCACTCCATATCTACATTATTTTTATATTTCCATGTTAGAGAAGAAGTGAAGTATTTATGCACAAAGCACAGCATCAAAGCTTCATTGTTTTTTATGTAATAACATGAAGTAATTTATTCAGTAGGGATGTAATGACTGGCTCAATGCACAGTACAACATGCACACCATTGGTTTGTATATTACAGAAGGCCTAATTCATTTTGTGCTTTGTAAGGGTCGAAGGATGGCTGTGTCTGACTGGTGGACTGGTCCAGCAAAAGCTCCCCAAGAGGAAGTAGGCTCAGAAGGAGGTACAGCATGTTCCTGCCACAGTGTTATCACTAAAACTGCAGCACAGCTTCCAAACAACACGCCACATCACAAAATGTATATAAGCTGCAGTCTGTCTTTGAAATCTCCCAAAGTGAAAAAAGGTTTGAATAATCCTCCTGCTTGATGATTTTAATTTCATTTGGAAAAGTTTACAACATGTGATTTCTGTGCAGCCGTGTTGCTCTAGTAGTACTATCTGTTTTCATGGTATGAAGTCTGTGCATCTACTGGCTGTAATACGGTAGTTGAGCTCTTATGCCCGTTTCAGACTGGGAGCGTGTTTTGCTGCTTGCGTGTGTCGCATGTGTCACGCGTGTCAGCTCCAGCTCCTCCCGGTGCGGCTTTCACACAGGGCGCGAGTTTGCTGCGTGTCAGCCACATTTTCCTGCTCTCAAAGCCCTGTCCTTCTTCACGAGTTTTACCTGAATAAACCCCCCATAAGCTTATTGATTCAGCATATTGAGGAAGTTTGTCGGGAACTATTCAAAACAAAAGCATTCTGTACAAGTGAATGAAGTTTCTCTACAGAAATACTAAACCAGGCTTTTAATTTGAAAAGCACAAACCAGAAAAGCATTCATAGGTGTTTTATCTTTCCTGTGACATATTCTACCAGTGTGGGGACATAACGCTTCACTAATAGTTGCTCTTTAGGGATCAACTTTATAAAATAGGCGCATTTAAGCTTGTGGCCTTCCTCAGGGTTATCGAGAAACACATTGTTAACATATTCTATGTGCATATTTGCCACAACGATGTAAATATGGCTCTCCATTTATCATTTCCTGTCTAATATGGTCCGCGGCCAAACGTGGTGCACGGAAAAAATAGGCGAGACTTCGAATCTCTCAACCGTCCGCGCCTGAGCCGGGCATACCAGCCACGAGAGACGTGGTGCACATGCAGGCAGTCTGAAAGCCCTGACTTGTTAACATGCAATCAAACTGAAAATCTACGCGTCGCGGTCAAGACGCGCGCGTCACGCTCCCAGTCTGAAACGGGCTTTAGCCTGCAGTGATGAGACAGACTCAGAGCCTGCAGGTTGCTCTGCCCTCCTCCACCTTCACCTGTTGTCCTTATGGAGGACTGCTTGCATTCATGATGATGCACAATGCTTGCTGCTAGCAAAGCTTAACCTCCTCCACCCCAACCTCCTCCTTTATAGCATAAAAGTTGTGGCACCCTCATATTGAGACTCATGTTACTACATAATAATTGCTTTTGAACTAACTAAACTAATTATTTTCCACTGTTCAAGCTACTCCTTTGTGTTAAAAGTAAAATACTCTCCAAAACTGAAACCTTCTGCTTATTCCTCATTAGACATTAGCACCATATCACTTCTAATCTTTTGCTTCCTACTAGTAACACTCATGCCTCTTCTCATAGTGCCTAATTTGTGCACACAGCTGCCTCCCTTCATATCAATACAAATGTATTAAAATTCAGTCCATCATTAATGATTCATACTATATTTTCTATTTGGGGAGCACAACCTCGTACAACTCTTTATCTTCATGCTGCATCTGCCCATCTAGCCCACTTACTTCATCTTCTTCCCTCTCTGTGTTGATCTGGGCCACTCCCAGTCGGTAGAGAGCATCCCTGATCACCACCTCCCCAGGCTGACAGGCCTTTACCACCTGGTTGATCTGCTGACTCACAATGTCCCTGCTTCTGAGGAAATCCACCAATCGGTTGTAAAGGTAGTAATAAGCTGTGTTGTTGAAAAGCACAAACTGCTGCCGTATGTGACTCACTGAGGAGCCCTCTTCTGATTTCTCCTCACAGTCATTCTCATCCACGTCCATCTCTGCTTCATTCTCATCTTTTCCAGTTATCTTTTCTTTCAACAGCTCATCCACCAAGCTGACGAAAGGCTCCAGATCTCTGCAGAGCACCATTGAGTGGTGCTCTGCAGGCATCTTGGCTACTCCTGGGGGGTGAACCAGCCAGCAACAGGACGATTTGGTAACAGGGTGAACTTGCTGGTTGTCCGCCACCATTGAAAGGTCAGCACTGTAGGGCTGTTCTTGTAGCTCTGCACAGGAAACCAACTAAAGAAAGATGGTGAAAGGGTGTCATCAAAGAAGCAAAAAGCAGCGAATGTGAAGGCCTAATTTCCATAACTAACCTCTGGCTTTTCAAAAGGGTCAGAGAAGCAGCCTTGGTTCCTGCCCCACATCTGGGTTGCCAGTTCTGGGTACTGCATGTCAGCACAGAGCGCCACCTGACGGGCACAGTCACTCACATAGACAGGGGGCCAGTAGCGGGAGGACAGCAACAGATCTACATGGTCTCGAGCTGTTTCTCTTCTCACCAAGTACTTAGAGCCACACACCACCTGGACACAGAAACAGAGGAAGTAATGTTGAAACAGTTTCCAGAGAGAATTTAACAGAGAACATTATGGTTTCATTTCTTAAACCGGGTTCCAAATTATTATAAAAATTGGATTTTTGTGCCATAAACATTCAATTTTTTGTGTTTCAATTAAACTCATGGGTGGTATTGTGTCTCAGGACTCTTTAGGTCACTCTAATCAATCTCAGACACCTGTGATAATTATTTTGCCAGGTGAGCCCAATTAAAGGAAAACTACTTAAGAAGGATGTTCCATGTTATTAAGCAGGCCACAGGTTTCAAGTAATATTTGAAAGACAAAAGATTTCTTTGCTGCTGAAAAGCGATCATGCAGATAAAGGCATAATGAGGAAGGTTTCTGCCGGACAAGAGATTAAGAGAGCAGCTGCTGAAATGCCATTACAAAGCAGCAAACAGATCCTCCAGAAGCTTGCAGTCATGCATAAACCTACTATTCGGCCACCCTAACCAATGCTCACAAGCAGAAACGGTTGCAGTGGGCCCAGAAATACATGAAGACTCGTTTTTCAAACAGTCTTGTTAAATGATGAGTTCCGTGCAACCCTGGATGGTCCAGATAGAGGAGTAGTGGGTGGTTGGTGGATGGCCACCATGTCCCATCAAGGCTGCAACATCAGCAAGGAGGTGGCGGAGTCATGTTTTGGGCCAGAATCATGGGGGGAGAGCTTGTAGGCCCTTTAGGGTCCTTGACAGTGTTAAAATGACCTCAGCAAAGTATACAGAGTTTCTAACTGAGCACTCTCTTCCATGGTACAAAAAGAAGAACCGTGCCTTCCATAGCGAAATGATCTTCATGCATGACAATGCACCATCTCATGCTGCAAAGAATACCTCTGTTTCACTGGCTGCTATGGGCATAAAAGGAGAGAAACTCATGGTGTGGTCCCCATCCTTCACTGACCTCAACCATATTGAGAACCTTCGGAGCATCCTCAAGCAAAAGATCTATGAGGGTGGGAGGCAGTTCACACCAAAAAAAGCAGTTCTGGGAGGATATTCTGACATCTTGCAAAGAAATTCAAGCATAAAATCTCCAAAAACTCACAAGTTCAATGGATGCAAGAATTGTGAGATGATATCAAAGAAGGGGTCCTATGTTAGCATGTAACTTGGCCTTTTTAGTTGTTTTTGATTAAAATATCTTTTGATTTCAGTAAATATGACCTCCTAATGCTGCAAATTCAGCAAATGACTGATTTGAGTTCTTCACAACCTAAAAAAAAAGTTTTAAAAATCTGTTGTGCATAATAATTTGGAACTGTGCATTTTGAGTTTTTTCATTTTTGAAAAAAAAAAAAGTTAATATTGGAAGTTTTTTTTCAATAAAATTAGAATTATACTCTAACAGTTGATGACTTGAAAATTATACTGACTGTCATTTGTATTGATTATTTAGGAAAATATCATTTGCATAATAATTTGGAATTCGGTGTACATTGTTTTTTGTTTTTTCTCAAAGGCTTAATTTAATTGGTTTAATTCCGCACATATTTGGAAGACTTACCTTGTGTGGGCAGACCTTGGACAGCTTGCCGGCGGTACGGTGAGAAGGGGGCTGCGGGGCTGTCGAGAGGCCACTATGAACATGTGTGTACAAAGAGATGAGGGAGGCCAACAGCTTATCCTGACACATGGAGATAGAGAGAAGGATTTAATTGAAACATACTTCAACACTGATATAAGTTAGAGTACACAAATGAATGCAGTAGGCTTTGTGGAAAAATATACAGTGCTTAACAAATTTATTAGACCACCTGTCATATTTGTCTCAGAGACCATCCAGCATCGTGAAGTGCCTTAATACAGACTCTTTCATTTTCAGTGAGCTCTCCACGTTTTACCATTTTGAACAAGAATGAGGAATTTCAAACTGAATTCACCTTTTTATATCCAAATTTGAGCCAGCTCACTGGGCTTCTCTGACAAGTCAGAAATTAATCAAGCATAACATTCAACCACTAAAACTAATTTTTCTGTTCAGGAATGCAAGTAAATAACTATAATTTGACATATTAATCAAGAAATAATAATGTGCTTTACTATTTTTCCAGTTTTTTTGTACATCAGTAAATTTGAAAATTCATGGATCACAATAATAATTATATTTTAGCATTAAAAATATCATTTGGGTTAAAGAGCTTCTACATATTGGTGTATTAACCATTGCAGAAACATAAAAAATGAGTTTGGTGATTACCAGTGCTGTTAGTTTGGGGCAGCTGTGGCATAAACCTTACTTTGGGTGGTGGTCTAATAAATTTGTTAAGTACTGAATTCACCTAAAGGTGTTATGTAAATCAACCCCCAAGAAAAGTCTGAGGCAGATTCATGAAACCGTTCTTGGCATCTGTCTTCTTAAATATATGAGTGCTATGTCCTGGTAAAGTTGTTTTATTCTAAATTAGCAAAGGGCACATCTAATGCCCACTTATCATTTGCTGGAATATCAGCTCTGAAATGTGTGTATCCTTTTCTAAATTCCAGTTAGAAAACTTTGCAGTATTTCAGGATCTTCCTAAAGCCTGCACAAGTGAAACAAATTGCTTCCTAAGAACAATAGTCTGCTGAAATACCCTCAAGTCCCACACAACCACAGTTTGTAAAGGGGTGTGAGAGTGAGTGGGGGGTCCTGTTAATTAGACCGTAAAGTTATCACATGACCAGCACATTTACTCAAAAAATAACAACCATTTCTTGGTTGTACTTATTGGTCATCATGTTTATTCCCAGTCATTTAAACAAAACTGCCACATCATGTGCGCTCAATCAGCACAGGGAGGGTCTCTGATTCTCTTTCTCTCTTACACACACACAAACCTTAGAAGTGCCTGGGGCTACACTGGCCCCACAGCAGTCCAGCATTGTTCTCAGCTCGTCCTCACTGTGCTCTTCAATCTTGTCAAGCCTCAGCTGACCGTCATGAATGAGACGAACTAGAATAGATGGATCTCCTGAAGAAAGAGAATGAAAGCACAGATTTTAAGAAATATGTTTACAGGTTCTGAAGGGGCCATTGGAGCCAAAATGAACTTGTTCATAGCTATGCATGACTACAAAATCATGAACAGAGCTACTAATAGAGATGATTAAATAACTTAAATCAGTTCTGCATGGTAGGAAAGATGAATGTGAAACATTAACTTAGAAATATTGGAAACTACAGCCTTTTTATAAAAATTCAGTCATTATATCATCATTATCTAACCATAACGGACATTATTTTTTCCAAGTAATCGTTTTTTTCCATTCCCTTGTATATGACGTGAATTCTCTTTAAAATTTGTTTTGAACCTAGATCAAAACAACTTTCTGTAATTTTCCACATGTAAGATCAATATTCCCCACTGAAAATTTCCTTGATATAAGATCAACTCAGCAGTAATTTGGAAGAGCGATTTACCCAACGGCTGCTGTGCAGGTGCCTGGACTTTGTCCTTCTCTGTATTGATGACGGTGGCACTCCTCATTAGTGGGGGAATAAAGGGTGCGATGATAGACGCATCAACACGTGTGATGGAGATATCAGAGGGGAAAGCTGCCTGCTCGATGGCCTCGCTTTCCATGGTCAGCCAGAAGTCGTCCACGTGTACTTCATCTGAGAGAGAATACTCGGGCCAGGTGAACTGTGGTTAGAGCAAAGTATGGAAAGAGTTCACTACAGCATCTTTAAAGTCAATGAGGTTTAAACATCCAAACAAATCTAAACATATTTTCAAACTATTATTTTTCCTGATCAGTCTTTCACCTCCACATTCCTGAGCTCCAGTACATTGTTCATGTATCTTTGTGCAATCTCCAGTTTAGGGGCAACACCACAAATGCCGCAGATCATATCATTGTAATCCCGCACTGTCAGACACTCGAAGGCCCAGTATCCACTCAGGAAGAGCTCCTGAATTTGGGATAACTCCTCAGGACTCATCGTGTGGACTGATGAAAAGAAGGAATACATGATGATAATAGCACATGGAACAGAATATAACAGAATTCAAATGTCCATGAAACAAATCAAAAAGTAGCAGGATTCATATATGGGGCTTGTGCCTTCCTGATTCCTTTTCTTTTTTTTTTTTTTTGCATATTTGTCACATTTAAACGTTTCAGATCACCAAATATCTTTAAATAAACAAAGTTCTGGGTTCTTTTGTAAACCCCTGGATTAACTGTCGATGTCAGCCATTACTAGAAAGGTCCAGCACTGTTCTAGGTTTTCTCCATTTGTGGATAATGACTCTCACTGTGATTCGCAAAGCCTGAGAAATGGCTTTTTAACCATTCCCAAACTGCTAAATGTCAATGACTTTGTTTCTCATCTGCTCTTGAAATTCTATAGATGTGTTGCTTTTTGAGATCTTTAAGCCTTCTTCACTCTGTCAGACAGGTTCTATTAAAGGGATTTCTTGATTCAACTGGTCTGGCAGTAATCAGGCCTGGGTCTGGCTGGTGAAACTGAAATTGAACTCAGCTTTCCAAAAATTCATAAAATGTTGTTAATCACAGTTAATTCATAATTTCCCTGGGGCAATTGCTTTTTTTACATAGAGACAGGTAGGTTTGGGTGGCAAATTCCTTCAGTAAATACAATAATAATTTTAAAAAATGTGTTTTGGATTTACTCAGATTATCTTCGTATAATATTAAAGATTGTTTGATGATCTGCAACATTTAACTGTGACGAGTATGTTAAAAAAACAAATCAGGAATGGGGTCACAGCACTATATGTAGAGTTAAATCCAGTGGTTACCCGGGTGGTTTGGGATGTGGTCTAGTATGGTCTTGGCTGCCTCAGATGGGGGTTTTCCCAGTTTGATACTCGCCCTGATCTTTAGGAACAGATCGATACTAACCAGCAGTCTGTTCCCAACATTGAACAAACCTGTTAAAAAAGATAAGCATTTTAATTCACAGAGGAAGCTGGTGAGATCATGTCCCTGTTTAGTCTTCTTGACGGGACAACGCTGGGATCATGAATATACAAGCATTTTATCCATGTAGTCTCTGCACAAAAATAAAAGCTGCATGAAGGAATCAGCTTCATAATGTCTTCCTGATGCAGAAAAAAAATGGTTCTTCACAATGAGGACAGTTTTTGTATTTGATACAAAAAATCTGAATGAACTGACACTTTCTTTCCAGCTAACAAAGCCGCTACAGAAATACCAGGATAAAACTATTCTTCAAATAAAAATGAGTTGTACTTCATCACTAAAAATATAAACATTTGAAAACATGTTGTTACTTAATGATTCTTAGCAGAAAATGCTGTAACACTTTATTTTAGCCATCCCCAATCATCTAGTAATTACCTAGTAATTTTGGCCTAAATACATAGTTATTATATAGTAATAAGTTTAATTATCTAGTAATTACATAATAATTTTGGCGTAAATACATAGTAATTATATAGTAATATGTTTACTTATCTAGTAATAACCTAGTAATTTCAGAGTAAATACATAGTAGTTATATAGTTTTAAGTTTAATTATGTAGTAATTTCTTAAGATGAGGTGGTCATTACAAGTATTAACTTGGAAATATGGCGATATTAAGGAAGTATTTACTTAGTGGAGATGTAACAATTATCAAGTAATTCCTTATAATATTGTGGCATATCTCCAGCAATTAAGCTGTATTTTACCAAGTAATGTCTTAGAAACAAAATGATAATTTTCTATATAAAATGCTTGATAATTTCCAGGTTTTTCTTTAAATTTGCCCACCAAAATAAAGTGAGTCCTTTCTATCTATTACTAGAGACATAATTAATATTACTATATTTCAGAGTTATTACTTGATAAAATTCCGAGTTATTACTAGGTAATTAGCATTCATCTTGAGAAATCACTAGATAATTATACTTATTAATATAAAATTACTATGTAATTACTTGGTAATTAGGGCCCACTAAAATAAAGTGGTACTGAAAATGCTGCATAAAAATGGAAAGAAATTCTACTTGAACAGGGCATGTTTTATGTTCATTTTTTATTTGGTATATCAGCAAAATAAAAATTGTAACAAAGGAAAGCCTAATCAGCTATTTTGTTGTACTTGTGTTTGTATATTAAGATGGGAGGAATAACATCTGCATGGGAGTGAGGTGAAAAGGCTCAGAACAACCCCTGCTGACATTATGTGTCATAAACCCTGCTTCCTCACTGATGGGGTATGTGCAAAACTATAAACTCTTTCCTGATAGATGAAAAAGCAGTTATGAGGCTGTGATATGGCTCTCTTGACAAATGTGGCCCTTTGCAGCATTCTCAGCAAAAAGAGGAGTAAACACA